>NC_045545.1:5397666-5465166 GCF_009769535.1 Thamnophis elegans
GCACTTTATTATTAGGTTCTAAATTGGAGATAGTTCTTTTAATTTACTCTGCAGAAATGGATGTGAGCTATTGTATATAAATATCCCTGTTCTTTCCCTCCCTCCCTGCCTCCCTCCCTCCCTGCCTCCCTCCCTCCCTCCCGGAACCAAAATGAGGAGCCTTGTAAGCTTTCTCCAGCCTCTCAGCCATTTAAAAAATAGATTATACAAGTTTTAGCAGATTTAATTCAGTTCTGTTTCAGTTCCCACTGAGAATTAACTGAGAATAATGGATAATAGTCTAAACAAATGTAACACACCAGCTTCATATGATACTCTATGTTGAGCAGTGGTAAAATTCAATTTTTTTACTACCGGTTCTGTGGGCGTAAGAACCACAGAAGGGGAAGAATACTGCAGGGGAAGGATATTGCAAAATCTCCATTCCCACCCACTCTGGGGGCAGCCAGAGGTGGTATTTGCCAGTTCTCCAAACTACTCAAATTTCCGCTAGCAGAACCTGCTAAATTTCACCCCTGTTGTTGAACATTCGAAAAGAGACAGGAACTTTACAACCATATAAGCGGTTGAGTAGGCAAAGAGAGACAAAAGCTTTCCCCATATAGTTCAGACACACTGTTTGTCTCCCAACCAAAGTGATTTTTATTGTTACAGTACCTTTCAAGGAAATAACTTCTGCTTATCTCTATTGTACATTGTGGTCATCATACATTTCCATACAGAGCTTTTTTTAGTTTCTGAACTGTCTTACGTATTTTCTCTTCTTTAGTCACACAGGTGTTTCTTATCAGACCCTTGCGAATAGCTGCTCTGTTTGAGAACTGCTCTCAGTAATTTCCTTTCTGGGCTGGCTTTAGCCTAGACATAAAGCAAAGAGGGGGCTGGGTGGAAATATTCCTGGAAAGTCATCACTTTGGTTAAACTTCTCAGTCTGGTCTTTCCAATATCACAATCTTTTCCACCTGCAAGTCCATTCTGTAGTTTCTTGCTTCTTTCTGCAGGATTATCAGTTGCAGATTTCTCTTTTTTTAAAGACAAGGATCCACACTCCAATTGTTCCTTGAAACACACAATACTTCAAGTCCACCCAGCAGAAGCACAACACTAACATTCTCCTCCATCACCTAACAGATCTGCCATTACATATATTTTCATCCCAAAGGGATATGTACCTCTTCACAAATATCTTTATTAGAAAAGAAGCTTCTGGGTGTGTGTGTTTGTGTGTGTGTGTGTGTGTGTTTGAGTGTGTGTGTGTTGTATTTGGGCTGATAGATAAATAAATAAAGGGAGACTAGTATAGATCTATTTCAAGCTATTTAGCTCTCATCAGCTAGCCATACCCTTACTGGGATTCGAACCTGTGCTGTATTACATCTTAGGCAAACGTCTTAACCATTAAGCCACAGGTCCTCCTCCTTATCAGCTGAGTCCAGGGAGGTAGGTATATATTTAGTATATTTTTAGTATTTATATATTTACCTACCTCCCTGGACTCAGCTGATAAGGAGGAGGACCTGTGGCTTAATGGTTAAGACGTTTGCCTAAGATGTAATACAGCACAGGTTCAAATCCCAGTAAGGGTATGGCTAGCTGATGAGGTAAATAGCTTGAAATAGAGCTATACTAGTCTCCCTTTATTTATTTATCAGCACAAATACAACACAAAATGTAACAAAGGCAACAGTAAAATATTGGGCTTTCTGTCTGGATGGTCTCTTGTGACGAGCCGATGGACAGAGAATGGAAGCAGTTAGCTTCCTCCCATAATTGGGGCATACCAGGGGTTGTGACACTAGATAGATAGATAGATAGATAGATAGATAGATAGATAGATAGATAGATAGATAGATAGATAGATAGATAGATAGATAGATAGATACAGAGTTACAGAGATACAGAGATATAGAGATAGATATAGAGATAGAGATAGATAGAGATAGATAGATAGATAGACAGACAGACAGACAGACACACACACACAGACACACACACACACACACACACACACACATATAAATGGCTCTTTGCATAGAGTTGGCAAATAGACAAGAAAATTTCTATTTGGGGACGAATTTAACACGCTTGAATCTACCAGGACAGCTTAACTGTCACATAAATCTACTTGATATGGGTGTTTGTGAATTTGCAGCTGAGTTGCGTTGTGGAGGCTGACACTGAGTAAAGTTAATTTTGAAACTGAACAAGTTTTTTTTTAAAAAAAAAATCACTCAGTAAACTCTGTTGATGGTGTTGTCTCCATTGGTGAGGAATCTTTTTGAAGTTGTAGCTGCTTCACATTTACAATGACTGACTTTCAAATTAATATTCCCTGTCTTCTTGAGAGCATCTGTGCTATATATTCCGAGCTCTAGGTTCTATACAAAATATCAATGCAAACTGGTATTCTGCCATGGTGAGGGATTCTCTTCTGAATGACCAGCCAAATTTCTCTTCCTTCCTTTCCTTGGCGTTGGGATGTTCTTTATGTAAATTGGCTGTCTTGTGAGCCCTCGCCTTCATATCATATTAAGCTTTTCCAGATGTATATCTTTTTGTATGCTTTGGTGGATCAAAAAAGGAAGCCTACCTCCATCTCAGTGTCTCTTGGGTTAGGCCTGGAAAACTATGTGTATTATCAGTCATACATTTGCCTCTGCTGAAGTGAAGGATCACTTCAACATTGGCAGCTTTTTATAAAGGGCTTCATTATACTCGGTAAATCACTGTCATGTTCTGCAACTGTTTTGCATTGCTGGCTTGAAATCAGGACAAAAAGCAGGTGGGATTTGGCAGAACAATATCATATTAGTTAAGGACTTCCAGGGAAGAGCTGGTAAACTGAAAACAGCTCTATGAAAGTGGAACTAATGATCATGGCAGACTTAAAAGCTAGCAAGTGGAGTGGTTCTTCATAATTCCTTTCTGGCCAAGGAGAGGGCTTGAGATTGCCTACAAATACTCCAAGTGGTTACTTCTTGTGAAGAGACTTCAAGACATCAGTCTTTAGTGGACTTACAGCTCTGAGAGATGAATGAAAGCTTCAAACTGCAGTTGGTGAATTGGATCACTTTTGGAAATTGCCTGTTAACTGTTTCTTATTACTTGGAATCTTTGGATCGACAACTTTACAGTACTCAGTGAATTCCTTTCAATTCTTAATGAAAGAAATCTTAAAAACAAGTTTAAGGACTTTTTTTTTAGCAAAACGATTAGAACATTGTTTTTGAAATATTACAATGGACTTAAGGTCCAGTTGGATTTGAAATAAGAGTTTGGAAATTAATTATAAAAACCTTCCTGTTCTGACCCCCACCTTGTCTGTCCAGGAACGAAAACCAACACAGATGTAGAAAAGAATGTTTTAATCAGTCCAAGCTCTTGTTGGCTGCAAGCCCAAATAAACAAAGATAATAGCTCTGGCAGAAAGTCCTATAACTCACAAAACACTGCAACCCCGGCTTCTCTTATCAAGCCACTTATCCAAGTTGGCTTCTCTCGTTTGTGAACATGAACAAGACCCAGAACAAGAACGTTGACTTCTGCAACCAGGGCGTGTCATCAGCAGTCCCTTTTATCAGCAGGAGGGGATCTTGATCAGCATCAGCTGTTCGTAAACACCTCCTATAGTTACTCCTTTGTTCTTTACACTGAGTAGCCCTCCACCTGCATGCATCCTGATACAACTCCCAAATGTTTTCATGAACATTCCCTTTGATCCAATGCTCTGCCGCCACCTGGTAGCCAACCAGTCTTTCCTTGTCCTGCTCGGAGTCGACACCCTGTCCAGGGTCCTTCACCTCCTCCAAGGCTGACTCATAAGACCCTTCGCTGTCAGAGACTGGTGGCAGCTCCAACGGCACCTGCTGGATCACAACACCTTCCTGTGGGTAATTTTTTAAAAGAATTATTTTAAAAAATATATCATAGCATGGGACTTTGAAAGTTGGACACTACAGGGAACCAGAAGGAACCAGAAGGAACTAAAGATTACAACTAAAGGAGAACACTTAAAATTGATTTATTAATACAGAATGGAGCACAGTATTTTAACATTGGACATATTGAAGGCCAATTGTGAACAATGGACTTACAAGTTAATTTTAAGAGTGCCCGTCTCTATAGACAGACTACATTTAAATGAAGTTATGGAAGAGGTACAAGTTCCACTGGACAGGACTGAGACTGATCTTTAAATGTAGTTTAAAATGACAGATATTGAATGTTTGGGACGATATGGAAAAAGATGCTACACTGATACCCAGATTTTTCCATATCAGTACAACTCAAATCTGCTGAAGTCTTCATTATTAAAAGACATGTGCAAGTAACAAACCTAAAGACCTGGATAATTTTCCTTTATTGGATTTACAAAAGACACTTGCTAAAGCTTTGACAAATTTTATGAGAAGGGACAAAGGAAAAACAAAAAGAGTTCTAGGTCATTATTTGAAGGGATTAAAGATCAAGGTAGTTAAAAGGAAGGAATATAAAGTTGTTTTATTTGATTAAGGTTAAAATAATTACCATATATTTGGTAATTCTTAATGGATTTTTGCTGATCAAGACTGAACTTTGAGCTTTGAGGATGTGTTTATAGATAAGGGATGAGACTTAAGAAGAGATCATTTGTTGTATTGTAAGAAAAGCTATACTTGTTTAAACTTAACATTGTTTATGGTTGTGATGAAAAGAAAAGTAATTTATTTTTATATTTCTTTTCTTTTTCCTCCTTTATAATCTTATTTTCTATTTTTTTCTTTTCTGGACCTTTTATTTTTTTTCATTTCACTCTAACTATTTTTTTAATTTCTATTACTTTTTATGTTTTTAATTGTAATGTTTAATAAAATTACTAAAAAAATAAAAAGTTTTATTTTAGCAAGGGCCACTATTTACTCAAAGTGTGATTCAGTGAGACTGTATTGGGGAAAAAAAACAAGTCGTTTACCTGTAACTATCATTTTGCAAAAGGTCATGTGTGAATTCACGCAATCTATCTTCCTTTTTCTCTTTAGATGCCTGCTTTGATCAGGTTATAGAATTTCTATAGTTGACGTCAGGCAGGCTTAGAACTGTATGCTTGAGTGGACAGATGACCAGTAAAAGAAAGATAATTACAAGATAGTAGCCTGTCCTTATTGTACAATTTATTGTTACATTCTAAACATAGTAAGCATTTGATAGCCTTGAGTGGAACTGAAGCAGAGGTGGGTTCCTACCAGTTCGCACCTATTCGGTAGAACCGGTTCGTCAAATCTACTGAACCCGTTAGAAGAGGTTCCACCAGTGGACCCGGAAAGCAGGCCATACCTACAGAAGAGGTTCCAAAATTTTTTGAAACCCACCTCTGACTTGCATGCTTCAATGCCAGAGTTTCTGAGCCAACATGTCTGGAGGAGGAATTCTGGGAGTTGAAGTCCACAAGTCTTAAAGCTGTCAGGTTTGAAGACCCCTAGTTTTTTTTTCTAAAGGGTGCAAAGATCTTGTAACTTGACAGCTTTAAGACCTGCATGCTTCAATGCCAGAGTTTCTGAATAGCTACTTGGACCGACCTAAGTACTAATTCATAATTTCATATCCGGTCACATGGGTGGCAAGCCACTCCCATCCAGTCACATGGGTGGCAAGCCACTCCCACAAAGGAGGCCACACCCACAGAGTATGTTCGAACAATTTTTGAAACCCACCACTGAACTGAAGAGTTAGGTAACTTACTATATAAAATGAAGACTTTGCATCTGTAATCATTACTGCATAATAATAAAAATAATTTATATAACCTTTCTTATTTCATGGTATGGTCTTACACATTTATGTCCTCAAAACATTTTGATAACTTTTTTAAAGAGTAGCCTCATGCATCCTAAGCTGTCTCAAGACATTCAGTGAAACAGCTAAGCCATTGGTGGCGCAGTGGTTAGAGTGCTGTACTGCAGCCACTTCATCTGACTGTTATCTGCAGTTCGGCGGTTCAAATCTCACCGGCTCAGGGTTAATTAACTCAGCCTTCCATCCTTCCGAGGTGGGTGAAATGAGCACCCAGACTGTGGGGGAGATATTCTGACTCTGTAAACCGCTTAGAGAGGGCTGAAAGCCCTATGAAGCGGTATATAAGTCTAACTGCTATTGCTATTGCTATTTTTTGAGGTGGTGATGCCAGATCTGGTTAAAGAAATAATATGACCATTTATTTCCCCATGTCAAAATTTTCCATGTAAAAAAGAAAAATACACAAAGGTATTTACTCACTGTCTTTTTTCTCTGCTTTGAAAGGAATCATTATGGGAGCTGAAGTATATTGTTAAATGTGGATATCATTTCTTGTTTCGTATATGTTATTCTTGTGCCCGGTATTCTTACACACGGTCTGTTTTGCCAAGGGGAAAAGATCAGATGCCCAGGCCCCAGGTCATTTGGTTCCTTTGTATTCAATGAACAATCCAGTAAATAAAGGAATTTTAAGCTTTATTATTAGCTCAAGAAAACAGATTTAAAAGCAAAACATTAAAAAAGATACATTCCAAGCAAGAGGATACCCAAATCTTTTACAAGTTGCCAGCAGCTCCTTAATCACAAAAGCAGGGATACCCGAAGGACAGCCAATTTCCACAGCATCCAATGATGGGCTTTATGTAGAAACTCTCAACCAAAAACCACCCCCAAAATTTTATCAAAACCTGACCTGACAGCATGTCTTCATGGTCCTACTATAATCAGGACAATTTCAAGATCTGATTCTAGGATCAGAATCAAAAGTCTGAGATTTTCACAGCAAGAAAATTTTTTGAAGCTACATGAAGATTTCCCCTCCCTCTTCTCCTTTATTCAGTAAACGATTAAAAACACCAATCAGTTTAGCTCAAAATAAACTCTAAACTTATAGACTTTTCCTAACATATCAAAGTATGTCACTGACCTCCTTGAAATAACAATAGTCTTCTACATTGTCACTGCACCTGAGGTGGTAGTCAGCCAGTTCTGACAGCTTCTGGAGAACCAGTAGCCGAAACTTTGAGTAGTTCGGAGAACCGGCAAATAGGCTGGCCGCGCCCCCGCTGCCTCCCAGCTGATATTCTTTTGTTGCCCTGAATAGAGAACGGAGCTGGAAAGCAGGTTAGTGGGGTGGGGAGGGAATGAGGATTTTGCAGTATCCTTTCCCTGCCACGCTCACAAAGCCACGCCTACAGAACAATTTTTGAATCCCACCACTGCATTGCACCGTCATATAATCGATATGGATTAAGTAAAGAAAAATTCAGGTTTAATCATCTGGTTATAAACCTGGCATGTCTAAAATGAAATGCTGCTTGTTACCGTGTTTTTTTCAATTTTGATGTTCCTACTGGGCTCTTAATACCAATGTATAGTTCTGCAAAACATTAAGATTTCTGAAACGACAATTTTTCACAATAACACATTGTAAAGGTTATTACTTAAAACAAACCATTTAATCAGCAATTAAGCCTTGGAATCGGTCAAATGAATGAGATTGCTTTTTATTTTATTTTTTTAATAGGAGAGTATTGGATTGATCCTAACCAGGGGTGCACCGGAGACTCTTTCAAAGTTTACTGTAACTTCACAGCTGATGGGGAAACTTGCATCTATCCAGATAAGAAATCAGAGGGAGTAAGTATCAAAACAGTACTTCTTTCAAATATTTCTTGCTTGAAGCAATGTAATGGCTAAAACAAACAAAGAAAGACAATTTGCTTTTTGGTGAACAAATTTTTTTTAAAGTTAATTCCAGTACAAAATTGAATCAAAGGAAGATCCGAATCTTTCTAAACTTTTGCCTAATGCCTATGACTTGTGGATAATAGCTTGTACCTGTTACTAGGGTCATTTTTTTCATAGCCATGATACAATTCTGCTACTACTTTTTAAGTCCCAACAAACATCCCACAGTCATGTGACTGCAATATTACTTTTTTTAAACTGGAAATTAGCATTCTGTTTTCCAGCAAGGAAAAAAAAAAACATCCCTTGCAGACAACGAGTTTGTTTAATGGCCATAATGGTTGCTTAATGACCACTGCAAAAAAATAAAAATAAAAATCAGATCGGCATTGGGAGGACCTGTTTAACAACCAGCAGACTTAATAACCATAATTCCAGACTCAATGATGGTCATACGTTGAGGACCACTTATCCGTGGGCCAAAGAATTTTCAAGACTATACAATTAGAGCCGAGGTGGTGCAGTGGTTAGGGTGCAGTACTGCAAGCCACTTCAGCTGACTGCTATCTGCAGTTCGGTGGTTCAAATCTCACCGGCTCAAGGTTGACTCAGTCTTCCATCCTTCCGAGGTGGGTGAAATGAGGACCCGGACTGTGGGGGCAAGTTGCTGACTCAATTTGCTAAAAAATTTGTAAACCGCTTAGAGAGGGTCGAAAGCCCTATGAAGTGGTATATAAGTCTAATAAATAAATAAATAAATAAATAAATAAATAAATAAATAAATTAGTATTCAACGCATTTTGCAGTAGGAAAAAAAACATTTAAGTTACACTTAAGTATATTAAATTAATTTTAACAATGAAAGCAAGAATATAAATCTCAGAGGCTAGTGACAAAATCAACATTAGTTGTTTCTTCTGTAGCTACATTTTAATTTTGTGCTAGCCCTTGGTGTAAGTTTTTGGCAGAAGAAAATACTTTGTAAAGTTCTTTGTCTTATCTTTTCATACCCTTCTTACCAGTTTCCTATCTTATCTGGCTTGATTAACTGCCGTTTCAAGAAAGCAACCAGATAAATGTATATAATCAAACCTTATTTTTCTTAATGTAAACATTTGAAATATATCTCCATGCTTGGTTGAACCAAGAATTATGTCAGGTAAAGATCTGAGTTCTGCTACGCATATTTGTTAGGAAGGGCAGATCCAGTTACCTAGTGTTAGTATAGTGTCAAATTGCATTTTTGGAGATTATTGATCATCATAGTGAGGTCATTCCAGGCACAATATTTTTTTAAAAAAACAAGTAACTAGACTTAGATAAATCTTTTATTTCCTTTAGCGTGAGTTCTCATGTTTGGAATAGACTATTATCAAATCAAATGTTACTGCTTATCAGAGTGCATTACACTTGGAGCAGGGTACAAATAGTCCTTGACTTATTACTGTAATGGAACTGAGAATTTCCTTCATAAATAATGATGGTCGTAAGTCAAGGTACCCACATGATTGGAGCTAATTTTATGACTTGTTTTTCAGCAGCGATTAAGCAAGCACTATGGTCATTAAGTGAACACTATGCGAATGTATTTGTATGAGTGTTTTTTGCAAAAAAAAAAATACCTGAAAAAAAAGGGGGGAATACGAAAATATCATAAATCATGATATTTACGATTTATAAATATAAATATATTTATATAATATGTAATTTATATTATATAGCTGATTGTTCTGACCCCCTTCGTCCCACACCAACACACTCCGAATCAAAGATACTTTACGGAATGTATTAACAGACAGAGAGGTCCTTGGTAGCAAACCGGCACAGATAAGCCTTGGCAGGAATCCAACACAGATAAGACGTGGCAGCAATCCAGCCTGCCAGACTCACAACTCTGTTCTCCAACATTAATTCCTGCGTTGACTTCTGCAAAAAGGGCGTGTGCACAAGTAGTCCTTTTATAGTCTGCAGAGGAGCCTAATGACCACCAGCTGAGTGCAATTACCTCGTGTAACTGTGCAACTGTTCCTGACGCCTATTAGTTCTTCGGTGCTGGGCATCCAGGAACAACTCACTGCTGACGTCCGGATCACACTCCCTTGTCTCCTCCCCATTGGTCCAAGGCTGAGGCAGCCTCCTGGTGGCTTCTCTGCACCCTGTCGGAGTCGGAACCCTGTCCAGGGTCCTCCACATCCTCCAAAGCCGAATCATAGGGCCCCTCGCTGCTGGAGTCTGGTGGCAGCTCCAACGGCGCCTGCTGGGCCACAACAGCTGATTATATCCTTTATGGCTGATTGCGGAACCTGCAATCAGCCATAAAGGAAATCCAGTTGCCAATCAACTGAAATGCAGTCATGTGACCGTGGGGTGGAAGCCAGTCATTGGAACTCCAGAACTGCCTCGTAAGTAACTTTCGGAGGTCTGCAGTAACTCTGAATGGTCGCCAAGCAAGCAGTCTATATTACCTATATAAATCTTGTTGAATAAGTCAGAGCAGCTATCAGCACCCACAAACCAGGTGCAAATGTAGAAGTCCTAAGAATTTGCAAAAAGTCTGAAAGTCTCCTTTTTCAGACACTGAAAAAGGGTCTTTAAAGATATCTCTACATCTCTGCTCGTTGTTAATGGTCTATTCATGTCCCTCACAAGGAGATACAACTGACAGAATACCAAAATGTAGTATTTGAAGAGAGTAAAACACCATCTGGGCTCATCCAGTGCCAAAGACTGCAAGCAGAATCCCTTTCCCACAGATCTGCTGGAACAATCCAATTAATGTATTTGGTTATTTAATATGTTATCTGAGAACTTGATACAATTTTCTCCGCACAACTCTAAATATAATTAGAACTAGGCAGAAAGCCCAGGCTTTTCTTCCCCCCCCCCCCGCTTTTCATATTTTTTTTTGAAAAAGAGACTAATTTAGCAATGTTTATGTAAAACTCGGCTAATTCTCATTCATTTCTTGCTGACATAATTAACGCTCGTGATTTCTTTCCTCCCTCACAGTTTAGGATTTCTTCATGGCCAAAGGAAAATCCAGGAACTTGGTTTAGTGAATTTAAGAGAGGCAAACTGGTAAATTACCCCTTCTTTTTTTCCTCTCCTTTTTCCTTTCTTTCATTTAGTAGTTACGACTTATTTGTCAAGGACTTAGAGCAGATAACAGATGATCAGGCTAGAAATATTTGTCAGACAAATATTTTCTAGTCACGTTTTAATTATCGTCTTTATTATAAAGTATAAGCTACCCAGATCTCCGAATATGCCTGCGTAGACCTTCGGTAGAGGAAAGCTTGGGACTGGTCTCCTTCATGTGGGAAAGCAGAGATGCCTCAAGCAAGCAATGGATTTAACTAAGAATTAAAGCTGTGTCCTTGGGAGAATGCAGTCTGGACAAGGTTATCGCATATTGCTTGCAATGGTTTTCAGCTTCTGATAATAACAGCCAGACTGGGGTGAATAATCATAGAGCTTTGCTTAAAGGGAATATCTTTATTGATTCATTGCCTAACTGCATTCATAATGGGACAACAAACAGCCTTATGTCAGCTGATTTATAAGAGGCCGGTTAATGTGTTTTGCTGTTGCATATTATCTTGTTTTACTCTTTGAATAGCAAGTTTATATATAGCTGTTTACGAAGCTGCCTTCTTCTCTCTCTCTCTCTTTTTTTTAACCTCCTTAGCTTTCCTATGTGGATGCTGAAGGAAATTCTATTAGCATGGTCCAAATGACATTCCTTAAACTGCTAAGCGCCTCGGCTCGGCAAAACTTCACTTACAACTGTCATCAGTCAATAGCCTGGCATGACGTCTCTTCTGACAGCTATGACAAAGCATTGAGGTTCTTAGGGTCAAACGATGAAGAGATGTCTTATGACAACAATCCCTACATCAAAGTGCTTCATGATGGTTGCGCAGTAAGTATGAGCCTTGGACATTTCTCTGCCAGCTTTAGGTGAGCTTCCTACTCAAATGAACTCAGCTTAATATCTCTCTTGCCCACATCTGTTTCTTTTTTTTTTTAATTTTTATTTTATACACCTAAGCACATCAACAGAACACATAAAACACATTAACAAAAACAAACACATAACTTAAAAACAACATGGGAACAAGAAGTTCCATCGTATATCATACAGTAGTTCCGAATCGGTTTCTTTGCAGTTCGTGTTTTCCCTCCTATACATTTCTATCTTGCGTTCGTAATCTCGTTATTCATTATCCATTTTTATATACATTTCTTTCTTTATTTATACTTAGCTACTTATGATCAAGTATTATTTACCTATATTGTGCTTTATATTTTTACTGTCATTTATTCTCTTACATACAGTTATAGGTATACATTCACATAGTTATTCTTTTTCTTTGCCATTCTTATATTATTATTATTATTCCATTTAAAAGGTTATAAAGTATAATTTGGAATGTAGTGTTTACCATCCTTCACACCTGCTATGACACCACCTTATTTTTTCTTTCTTTTCCTTTCTCCCTCCCTTCCTTCTCTATTTCCTTCCTTCCTCCTCTCCTTCCCCTTCTTCCTTCCCTTACTTCTCCCCTACTCCTACCCTCTGTCTTCTCCTTCCTACCCTCTCTCCTCTTTTTCTCTCTTCCTCCCTCCTCTCTTTCTCTTTCTCTCCCTCCCACCCACCTCTCCTTACCTCTTTCTTCTTCCCTTACCTCTCCTCCACATCTCACCTTATTTTCTCTTTCTTTTCTTTTCTCCCTCCCTTCCTTCTCTACTTCCTTCCTTCCTCCTCTCCTTCCCCTTCTTCCTTCCCTTACTTCTCCCCTACTCCTACCCTCTATCTTCTACTTCCTACCCTCTCTCCTTCTCTTTTTCTCTCTTCCTCCCTCCTCTCCTTCTCTTTCTCTCCCTCCCACCCACCTCTCCTTACCTCTTTCTTCTTCCCTTACCTCTCCTCCACATTTCACCTTATTTTCTCTTTCTTTTCTCCCTCCCTTTCTTCGCCCACATCTGTTTCTTTCTAAACACATATTCTTTCATTTGTGCACCTTGTTCTTCGCAGTGTCAGTCTGTTTAAAGAATAACTCCGTAGAAGAAGGGGAGGGGGAGGAAATATAATCCATAATGTAAAGCAAATAAAAGACAAAGCAGACAGCAGGCTTCCATAAATGCATTGACAAGGGAAGTCACTAGAGGAAAAATTAGACATTGGAGATAGCAAATGGAAAAACATTTGTACTTTATCATGTACTGCAAAAAAAATGAATAACAGTAATATTGAAAATGAAAGATCCCTTTGCACACTTTAATATGACATGTGTCTAGAACAGAAAATAGAAGTAAAAGCTGCGCCAAGCAGTCTATTTTTTTAAAAAAAAATATGTATCTTCATTTCCAATGAGCTGCTGCTTGAATTGGCACTGGAATCTGGTAGTTATAGAATGATATTAAAGAATGCCTTAGACATTTCTCAAATACTGACTCATTACAATCTCTACTGCATTGCATAGTTTCATTTCTGCCTTGGAACTGCTATTTTAACATCGAAACATTGAATTTGGATATGTAGTGAGAAATGTAAGGTAGGGAAAAAGTAGACCCACGACAGTGGTGGGATTCAGCCGGTTTGCACCTATTCAGGAGAAACGGTTGGTAACTTTCTAAGTAGTTCGGAGAACCGGTTGTTGGAAGAAATCTCATTTTGTTCTCTCCCCACTTTACAGGGCTAATCCTGTAAGGAAGGCAGGAAGGAAACATTCTGGTGTTGGTTTATAGCCTCATCTTTGTTGCCCTGCTTACAGAAACTGCCTCTTTGGTTAACCCTTATTACATTGTAACAACTAAGGTGAAGCGCCCATCGACCTGAGTGACATTGAGTTGGCCATACCCACCCAGTCACAAGACCACCAAGCCACGCCTACCCAGTTGGTCATTAGGGCAGAGGACCGGTTGTTAAATTATTTGAATCCCACCACTGACCCACGAGTACAAAATAGATGGCCCCTGGTATACGTACTAGTACTCCTGAGAAGGATCTGGGAATCCCGCAGACCACAAATTAAAGCAGGAACCAGCAGGGTGCTATAGCTACCAAAAGAGGCAATGCATTCATGGGATTACTAAATCAATAGTCTTGAGCTGGATCACCAGGGATATAGTGTTGAGATAATCAAAAATGATAGTCCCACATTGTGGCCCACTGATCAGATTATACCTAGAACACTCTCCCCAGTTCTAGTCACTGCAACCCAAGAAGGGTGAGAAACTGGTAGAGGGTGCAGGGAAGAGCAACAGAAATGGAGAAGGATTTGGAGCTTAAATCCAACGAAGAACTAGGTATGGCTGGTCTAAAGAAGAGGCACCAGGGAACCTTAGCATTATTCAGATATCCGAGGGCATGTCACAGAGATAAGAGTATGGGTTTATTCTCCTCAGTCCATAAGAGTAGGAGAAGAGCTAATGTCAGCATTCCAAGTATCATGTAGAATTAAATCAGAATCAAAGGCAAAACCAATCCTTAAAGTTCCAATTTAATAAAGCAGACATCTTAGGCACATCTGTGTTAATCCCAATGCTGGAAATGACATCAGAATTCCACCCAGTTAAAAGTTCATTATCTTGTCCCCACACCCACAATCCATCACATGGTCCAATCTTCTTCTTCCACGCTGGCATCCACACCCAGCTGCTTCCGATCAGGTGTCAAAGTACGGAGACAAAGGATGGCCTTGGCTTCTAGTAAAGAATGAAAACAATACATTCCACAATCTCACTCCTGTCTATTCCGGCCTCCCATCAACTATACTAAAGAAACACCATAATGAGGTATGGCTGGTCTAAAGAAGAGGAACCAGGGAATCTTAGCATTATTCAGATATTCGAGGGCATGTCACAGAGATAAGACTATGGGTTTATTCTCCTCAGTCCATAAGAGTAGGAGAACAGCTAATGAGCTTTAGAAGCTGTGTAGAGAATAATCCAAACCCAAAACAAAGAGGACTTTGGCTGCTGGAGTTATGGATGTTCCATCACTGAAGGTTTTTCAAGCAAAAGTTAGTTAACCATGAGAGTCATTTGTCCACCCTGGGTAGGAGTTGGGCTAAAAATGCTCCAAGATCTTTCCACTCATGATTCTGTCATTCTGTAATTCTCTGAATTAATTTGCATTTAAACAAGCCATGGCCCCTTTTCCTTTAATTTTCTTCCAACCATCCTTGGCATTTTTTTTTCTTTATTCAATACCACCCCCTTACTTTTCTCTTGTTGACATAAATAGGTAGATATGAAGCAAAGTCCTTCCTTCCCTGTTCCTCAAAAGCTACTTTACACTTGGACTAGAAGTCATATGCCTTCAGCACATTATTCCCTACATGATGATTTTTGACTCTTTATCTAACCCTCATTACTACCCTGACAACTGAATGAGCGATGATAAATATAGATAATTATATTCACCCAGATTGTTCTCTAAAGTACCTTGTTAAGTTGCTCCTTTTTGGAAATCCAGTCAAGATGCAAACCACCATTTTTTTAAAAAAATTCAAAGGTTTTATTTCTTTTAAAACACAAATATTTCATCATTCGTCAATCATTAAAACATTGAAGTACAATTTTTTTTGTATGCCCCTCCCTCCCTCCATCCTCCTACCCCCCTCCACCTCCCCCCGACTTCCCAGAACCCGTACACGGTATGGATTTTTAACAAACACAGTCTAAAATCTATTGAGAAAAAAGAAATAAAGAAATTAATGACATTTTACATTGACCTTAGCTTCTTCTTGCTGAACTAACTTTAAACAATTTAAATCATTTCTGATCTTAAGCATAGGCTAACTGGAATTTCTTGGTCCCGTATTTATTTTGTATATAGTCAATCCATTTTTTCCAGTCTCGTTTATATCTCTCATTTGAGTGATCTTTAAGATATGCCGATATTTTAGTCATCTCGGCTACGTTTGTGACTTTCAATGTCCATTCTTGAATTGTAGGCAAGTCTTCCTTCTTCCAGTATTGCGCCACCAACAGTCTTGCTGCCGTTATTAGGTGCAAACCACCATTTTGGTTTAAATGCATAAGAAGTCAAAAAAATTGCCCAACCGCTTATTAAGTAGACTTTTATGACTTCTAACATTCTTAACTCCTTCTTCAAATTCAACTGTTGCTGTAGTCTTATTGTCTTCACAACCACCGCCTTAGATAAACGTAGTCCGTCTAAGAACTTTCTGATCTTTACTGCATCAACCAATGTATTAATGGAATGTTATTTTGTTTTACAGACAAGAAAAGGCTATGCAAAGACTGTCATGGAAATCAATACTCCCAAAATTGATCAACTGCCTATCTTCGATGTGATGATTAATGACTTTGGTGATCAGAATCAGAAGTTTGGCTTTGAAGTGGGACCCGTCTGTTTCCTTGGTTAAGTTTAGAGCAAAGAGCAAACTTTCAAGACGAAAAAAATATGTGCTAGGTGTCACCATCCCAATTCATTTGTGCCATGTGTAAGTTTTAAATAAGAATGGAATAGCTGATGTGTTTTCACCAAATATGTAGGTCTTCTTTAGGAAAAAAAAACCCACTGCCCTTTTTGGAGCAGAATCACATGACTTAAATTTATTTGGCGAATGATGAATGATCCTGTGTCACCGACAGGCCAATTCATCTGATGAATGTCCTATCCTTCTTCACCTATGTTCCCTTCTATTTTATTTTTTTTATTTTTTTGGTGCTGTAAAATTGAATGGTGCTCCTTTTTTTTTTTTTTACAACATGAGAGGTGCTAAGAAGATATGTTTAATAAACTGTAATTATTCTGTGTACAGTACAGTGGTGTCCATTGTCTGTTTCCAAAACTTGCATGAGTCCCTGAATTGCAACTGGCTGTTACCTTACCCTAATTTCAAAATTACATTTCAGTACCGTGTATGTATTATGAAAAATAAAGCTGCAATTTCCAATGAAGTCCCACTCCATATTTTTCTGATTAGTAACATTATAATGTACCTACCCCTCTTTGTATATATTGATCTCTAGAGTTACGTTATTTGAAGTCAGTGACAAAACCTCAGGTCCAGGCAGAACTGGAAACAAAGGAGGAGCAAGCATTCTTTTTTTGCTTAGGACTATCTTGCAATAAGGAATTCCAAGAAAGATCTCAAGGGGTCATTGGGATACTCCCACGGGATGCCACACCTCATTTCAAGACATAAGCAGGTTGCATTTTGGTGGTGGTTATTTTTTTTTTATTGAAAATTTTTGAAAAGAAAAAGCTTTTACAAATATTTACCTCCCCTCCCCCATCCTCTCCTCCCAAACCCACCCACCCACCCCCCCGACTTCCCAGAACAAATACAGGGTATAAATCTTTAACAAAGATGTTCTAAAATAAACTTAAAAAGAAAAAAAGTTAGTATCATCTTTCATTTGAGCTTTAACTCCTCTTTTATTAGGCTAACTCTAAACAGATTATATCATTCCTCGCTTCTTCAGTCATAAACTATCTGGAATTTCTTAGTCCCGTATTTATTTTGAGTATAGTCAATCCATCTTCTACACACTCCAGTTTATATCTCTCATTTGAGTGGTCCTTGAGATATGCTGATATTTTAGCCATCTCTGCTAAGTTTGTGACTTTTAATGTCCATTCTTGAATAGTAGGCAAATCTTCCTTCTTCCAGTATTGCGCCACCAACAGTCTTGCTGCAGTTATTAAATGCAAAATCAAGTGAGTCTCTATAACAGTGCAATCAGTAGTTATGCCTAACAGGAATAACTGAGGGGTATTTATCCTTTTTTTAAGACTATTTTGCATATTCCACCATATTTTTTATCCAAAATGCTTTAACCTTTTTACAAGTCTACCATATATGGTGGTGGTGGTTATTATTCACATTGGCGTGGGGGAAAAAAATGTGTCTTGTTAAATTAAATGTGCAAAAGATGTGATTGAAGTCCCTGTAGCTCTAGCACAGGTTCTTAGTACTGTATTCTGACAATAGGTGAAGTTGTGAGCCAGATGGAAGGGGACCATTTCTGTGGTTCATCCGCCACTAAAGGTGTTTCCCCTTCAGCATTGGGGTAAGTGCTGAGATGCAGAAAAGTAGCAGGGGGGATATTATGTCTATGGATGCATCTTCCAATATTTCCACAGCTTAGGAACAAACCATACCTTGCTTCTGGCTTTTCCTGTAATGTCATAAGGGGCCCTTGAGTATAATGAATTAATTCCAGCAATATAACCAACTAGTCTATAATTAATGACTAATTGAAACTCTCTGATTTTTTTTAAAATCTGGATATTAAAGTAGATCCTGCACAATTATTTATGAACTGTGCTTACTCCAGTGAACTTTCTGGCACGTTTGCTAAGTATAGCTAAATTATATATGAGCGGTGCCTGTATTTGTCACACTAATGTCTAGTTTTTATTCTAACAGTGTCATTGTTTACTTCTGAAACTTCAGAACAAAGACTCTTGCCCCCATTCAAGACATCGCCCTCCCCTTCTTCAGGCATACCCTGATGCCCAAGAAGAAAGGAAGAAAAGAACAGGGCTTTCATATTTAAATACATATTTATTGTACCAAAAGTGTAACTACATATCAGTGGTGGGATTCAGCCGGTTCGCACCTATTCGGGAGAACCGGTTGTCAACTTTCTAAGCAGTTGGTAGAATCTGATATTTTTTTCCCCCACTTTACAGGGCTAATCCTGTAAGGAAGGCAGGAAGGAAACATTCTAGTGTTGTTTCTAGCCGAATCTTTATTGCTCTGCTTACAGAAACTGCCTCTCTTGTTAACCCTTATTACATTCTAACAGCTAAGGTGAAGCACCCATCGACATGAATGACGTTGAGTTGGCCATTGTTGATAAAGTGCACGAATATCTGCCTGAGTCCCGGGAGGGGAAAAAATGTTATTTTGACTAGTTTAAAGCAATGTCACAGGACCACAAAGCCACACCTACCCAGCTGGTTATTAGGGCAGAGAACTGGTTGTTGAATTATTTGAATCCCACCACTTGTACATGTCTACCAGAATGGTCATGTTAAAGGTAATGGTAGATCAGATGAAAGGATTTGCATCATGGCCTCTTGGCTAACAAGCAAAAAAAAAAAAACACATTGCAGATGATTGATATAGTCAATGCAGCACTATAACCTCAGATTCTGGATTTGTATCGACAGAATCTATTTGCTCTCCTAGCACAGAAGATACAAGAGTGTAAAAACTTAAATCTGCTCAGGTAGCCTTCTTGCTGTATTGTGGCAAATAAATCTAGGTCATGTGATTCTGCCTAGTTGCCAAGCAACCTATGAGAAAATTGCTATGAAGATTTTTTTTTTTACTCAAGTTACAATTTGCAATCTTATTTTTTTCCTGGTCTCAAGCTTGTTGTTTTTTTTGTTTTTTCCCTGGGTGGTCAAACAGACATTAATTTAAACACAAATCCTTTGTACTTATTCTCATAATATATGTAAGACTTGAAAAAAAAAATTGTTACTATTTCTTATATAAATCTGTTTTAAATTAATTGCTACCGGATCCCACTCGCTCATTGTCAGCTGTTTTAAAGCATGCAAGCATTTTATGTGTAAAAGAAATTTCAAAGTCAACAATTTGCTGTTTGGAATTCCTTTTCAGAAACCAAAGTTTGTTAACTGTCACCTGAAAGACAAAATAATATACATTTTATTAATAAAATCAATTCCTGTCTCCGTGGACTGATCATTCTGTTTTTTTTTAATCCTACAGGAAATGCTGTATAATCGTCAATAACACAATTAAATTCTGGCTGTAGATAATCTATCACATAAGCCACAGAGTACAGATTAAAGCCTTTTGTAAATATTCAGGTCAAAATCCTCATAAATGGAGTAGGAGGAGCGTATTAAATCAATTTTGATTTTTCTAAATGTCACCTTCAGAAAAGTTTGTTTATTGTTGATAAAGTGCACGAATGTCTGCCTGAGTCCGGGGAGGGGAAAAAATGTTATTTTGACTAGTTTAAAGCAATGCAAATAACTATATAGCTGCTTTTACAGAACATGCTTACCAAATGAATGCATTTTCCCAGTTAACATTGATCTCTAAACCATAACAATGAGGTTGAGTTTCCACAAGACACAAAACCTTATTAAGATTGGAGGCACTTGTTTTTTCCTGCCTTCTTGTATAAATGTATTTATTTATTTAGAAAATCTATATTCCCCTCTACTCGCACATGGCAATTCAAGGACATAAAAGCACAATAAAAAAGAAATAAAAATAATAAAAAATAATAAAATAACCCTCCTCCCTGTGACCATACACATTCATACCAGCTTTTTAATGGGTTCCATCCTTCTCCGAGTTCCCCTGGCCCGCTGGCAGAACCACATCTTCAGGGCCTTCTGAAAGAATATTAGAATGGGTTCACTCTAATTTCTAAATCCAAACTCTAGATCGATTAGTACAATATCACTGAATAGTTGCTGAAAGTCTAAATGTTTAAAATGGACCACTGGGCTAATGTGATATCAATAAACTTCTGCCAATATCAAAGCGGTTATGACACCCTTACTAACTCACCACTACTGCTATTCATCATCATGACCATTCATCCACACTATCCTGACCACAAGCTGATCTGGTTACACCACACATACCTACAATATATGTGCCATAAAGGCATGACTGGGAGCCTTTGGCAAAGGTTATTAGCAATGGGTGAAAGAATAACATGCCAATGGCATGCTAAATCTGGCACTTTCACTTCCCAAACTCATAATTACCATCTATTGCTTATTAAATATTGCAGTGGTCTAGACTCTAGGGCGGGTGTCGGCAACCTGTGGCTCCAGAGCCAAATGCAACTCTTTTGGTCCCCTGCTGTGGCTCTGTTGACTGAACCCACCACTGGCTGTCCCCGCCCCTCACCCTCCCAATCACTCCTCGCCTGGCCTGAGAAGGTAAGGGTGATGGCGGGGGATGGAGACTCACTCCATATTCCTGAATGGGAGCAAAGCACCACTGTACTTGCCCCATCTCGTGGGTGCTTCTTCCAGCCCTTGCGCAGAACAGTTAAATTTAGTGCACTTCACAATGGGGGAGATGGAGTCCCCTCCTCCTCCTGGACCCCATTATAACATGGAGCATTGCCGGGGGGCGGAGCCTGTTGCCGAGGAGGGCTCAACCGAGCTCCTCTCAGAGATCTGGTCTGTATATCTAAATAAGATCATAGATATCACCCCTTTTTGGCTAAGAAAGGGGCAGGGAGTAGCTCTGTGTGCTAGGGTCTATTCGTAATTCACAGCCTTTCTCTTTTTTTTTGGCTGTGGACAGAGATTAGATCCAGCGTGAGCGGAGCTTTTATCTCCAGCCAGTTCTTCTCAGCTGCCTTTTTTGCAGCCCCAGACAGGCGAGCCCCCCCCCCCCAGGACAAAGCAAAGTTGTTTGAAGCTAGGATTAATATGGGCGGGTCCCACCCCTGTGAGATTTATGCTTTTATTACTATCTTAAACACCAGCACCATTTGTCTTAGAGGCTTCTTTGTTTAAACGGACTTCAAAATGGCGATTTCTCCCCGTTGGTGACTGATAGGGGATGTACTCAGCCGGTCTTACCTTCCTGCAGACCGCTCCTTAACAAAATAATTTTTTTTTTTGAAACAGAGGGGAGCGAAAGCGCTGTTTATTTGTTTATTTATAATGGCACCCAGGTCAAAATCGAAGCGTCTCTCTACAAATGTGCCTAAAGAATCTAAAGAATCTATACTGGAATCGCAGCCCTTGTCTCCTACGCCCTCTACTGGAGAATTTTTAACACAGGAATTTTTCTTTCAAATGCTTAATGATTTTAAACAAGAAATTAAGGAATTTGTATTGGAGCTATATGATGATTTAAAGTCTAAAATTGACCAAATGAAGGCGAATACGTTTGCAGCCGTGTCTGCCCTGTCAGATTATTCTGCTGAAATAGAGAATAAATTGGAAAGCTTGGAGGAGGCTAATTTTAATTTGACTACTAATATTCAAATATTACAACAAAAAATTAGAGACACTCAAGAACAGCTCGTGATGATAAACTTTAATAAGAAGGCATTCGCAATAAGAGTCAGAGGATTCCGCGAAAAGGAGCGAGAGAATCTGAAACAGACCTTTGTTGAAGCCTTCAGCCATGCGGTGGGAAGCCCGGGACTTAACTTTGATTGGCAGATTCGGAAAATCTATCGCCAGAACTCGTTGGTAGCGGAACAGCGACAGCTCCCGAGGGACATAATTATATATTTTTCCACAAAAGAATCCAGAAACGCGATTATGCAAAAGTTTCATAATAATAGTCTGCGAGTTGATGACCAGGACTTGATTGTCTTCAAAGAAATACCTTTCCAGATGTTAAAAGCAAGAAGAGACTATGCTTTTTTAACTAAAGATCTTAGAAATCAACAGATTCAATATAGATGGGAGGCCCCAGCCGGCATTACGGTCACATTTGAGAATCAAAGACTTCGTCTTAACTCTGTTTCGGAGGCTCGAGATTTCTATTACAAGACTTTGAAGGCGGGACTTCCTGATTCACTTGGAAAAGAGGAGAGACAAGCCGAAGGAGAAGGCAAGCAACAGACCACATGGCTGCAAGATGGAGGGGGTAGCCTTTCCTCCCTCGGAGAAGCAGAAAAGCGGAGATCGAGGATTTAGACATTTTAAAATATTTGCCAAAGTTGTGGACTGAATGGGGTTTGCGACCTCTCTCCGGTAGAAAAAAGCGGAACTTATTGCTGGGGTGATACTGATTGTATATATGTAAAATGAATGCGGAATGATTATGTTGTTTAAATTCTGTTAGAAGGGATTACTTTAAACAGAAGGTAAACTGATTCTTGTTGAAAGTATTATTTGAATATGTGGAATGATCCATGCTATTTAATTTTTATTAGAAGGGAAAGCTTGGTGAAATTATTTTGAGTTAGATTTTAAATTAATGTCTGCATAAATTTGATAGTGGTAAATATCAGAGAAGCAAGGGATGAGGGTAAAATGCATGCGGAATGATTTACGTATATTGGTGGGGTGATATTGAATGTATATATGTAAAAGGATGCAAAATGATTTATGTTGTTTAAATTCTGTTAGAAGGGAAAGCTGGACGAGATTATTTTTTAAAACAGAAGGTTAACTGATTCTTGTTGAAAGTATTATTTGAATATGTGGAATGATCCATGCTATTTAATTCTTATTAGAAGGGAAAGTTCGGTGAAATTATTTTGAGCTAGATCTTAAACTAATGTCTGCATAAATTTGATAGTGGTAAATATCAGACAAGCAAGGGATGAGGGTAAAATGCATGCGGAATGATTTACGTTGTTTAAATCCTATTAGAAGGAAAGCCGGTCGGGATCATCCTAAGATAGAATGTAAACTGACAAGGTTAAGGAAGAGGAACGGGAGAGTCTACAGGAGGTTGGGGTAAATAACAAAGAAGTAAGAGACGAGAATAAAATATAGATAGAATGACTTACACTATTTAAGCATAGATAAAGATGGGGGGCTGAGCTTAACACAAAGAGTTCTTTTTCTTTTTTTTCCTTTTTCTTTTTTCTTTTCTTTCTTTTTTCCTGTTTTTCTTTCCTTTAATATATTACTTTTATTTTTAATCCATACGAACACAAGATACTTTAGATAGAAGGCAGTGCCAGGTGTGGGCCCTGGGAAGTCGGGAGGATTAGGGATGGGGATTTATGGGGGGTGGGTGGGTGGGTGTTAACATAGTCTCAATAAGAACAAGAATGCACTTATACACGGTTGTTGTTTTTTCCGTTTTTTTTTCTCTTTTCTTTCTTTATATTTTTTTTTCCTTGGTTTATTTTACTTCTTATCAGATTAAACAACACTTGAATAAAGGCATACACCAAGGAGGGAGGTAGAGGGAAAGAAGAGGGAGGAGTAAGGAAGGAGTAAGGGGAATGTAAGGAGGGCGTGTTGGGAGTAAGGGGAGAAGGAAGGTTTGAGGGGAAAGGGAAGTAGGAGGGGAGTGTTAGAGGGAGGAAAGGAAAGTTGGAGGGGGTAGATGGGGTGTATGGAGGATGGAAGTGTCAGGTGGGGTTGTGAATGATGAGTTGTGTTTTCTTTTTTATTTTGTTTTATTTTTTTTATTTTTTATTTTTTTCTTATAGCAAATACCCTGTATATAAGTGATTGTAAAATGGAATGTGAAAATGAATAAAATATATTTAAAAAAAAATAAAATAACATGGAGCATTGGCTGGAGCTGGATCAGGCAGGTGTCTCAGGGTGGAAAGCAAGTTGTGCATCTCCACAAGTGACCAGGGTGCATTCAGCACCAACAAGGGCCAGAAGCGCCTGCAAGACCCAGCGAGAGATGAGACAAGTACAGGGGTGCTGCGTGAGGGGCAGGGCCAGCCAGTGGTGGATTCAGCTGATGGAACCACAGCAGAGGGGATGAAAGAGCCTCATTTATCCGGGAAGCTGAAATGATTCTTGATTACAATCATATAATAAAAAGCACCCAAAGAAGAAGAACGAACAACATCAGCAAAAAACAAACAAACACAAAAACCCAACCCTCACCTGTTTTTGGAAATGGTTCAAGAGGGGACACACCAGTGATGGGATTCAGCCGGTTCGCACCTATTCGGGAGAACCGGTTCATAACTTTCTAAGCAGTTTGGGGAACCGGTTGTTGGAAGAAATCTTATTTTTTCCCCACTTTCCAGGGCTAATCCTGTAAGGAAGGCAGGAAGGAAACATTCTGGTGTTGTTTCTAGAATAATCTTTATTGTCCTGCTTACAGAAACTACATTGTAACAGCTAAGGCGAAGTGCCCATTGACCTGAGTTGGCCATGGCCACATTGTCACATGACCACCGAGCTAATGCCTACCCAGCTGGTCATTATGGCATTATGGTCATTAACTGGTTGTTAAATTATTTGAATCCCACCACTGGAACACACACAGAGGCAATGAGAGAGAGGGGGGGGAGAGAGAGATGATAGATAGATAGATGATAGATAGATAGATGATAGATAGATGATAGATAGATAGATAGATAGATAGATAGATAGATGATAGATAGATAGATAGATAGATAGATAGATAGATGATAGATAGATGATTGATAGATAGATAGATGATAGATAGATGATAGATAGATAGATAGATAGATAGATAGATAGATAGATAGATAGATAGATGATAGATAGATAGATAGATAGATAGATAGATAGATAGATAGATAGATAGATAGATAGATGATAGATGATAGATGATAGATAGATGATAGATAGATAGATGATAGATAGATAGATAGATAGATGATAGATGATAGATAGATAGATAGATAGATAGATAGATAGATAGATAGATAGATAGATAGATAGATAGATAGATAGATAGATAGATAGTAGATAGATAGATAGATAGATAGATAGATAGATAGATGATAGATAGATGATATAGATAGATAGATAGATAGATAGATAGAGTGATAGATAGATAGATAGATAGATAGATAGATGATAGATGATAGATGATAGATAGATAGATAGATGATAGATAGATAGATGATAGATAGATAGATGATAGATGATAGATAGATAGATGATAGATAGATAGATGATAGATAGATAGATAGATAGATAGATAGATAGATAGATGATAGATAGATAGATAGATAGATAGATAGATAGATAGATAGATAGATAGATAGATAGATGATAGATGATAGATGATAGATAGATAGATGATAGATAGATAGATAGATAGATAGATAGATAGATAGATAGATAGATAGACAGAGAAATGAGAGATGAGAAAGAGAGAGACAGAGATGAGAAAGAGAGAGAGAGAGAGGAGAGAGAGAGAGAGAGAGAGAGAGAGAGAGAGAGAGAGAGAGAGAGAGACCTGTTTTCCACAGAAAAGAAAACACCGGGAGCCACAAAACCTGGATAGCCGTGGCTGGGGATGTCATGTGACTGGGTGGGAGTAAATGATGTTGAGTTGGCCACACTCACCCAGGTTCTGTGGCTCCTGGGGTTTACTTTTCTGTGGAAACAGGTCCAAATGGCTCTTTGAGTGTTAAAGGTTGTAGACCCCCTGCATTAGATGTTATCAAATGTGATGGCAAAATATAAATGACCACTAGATGGCAGCAAGGATATATAAAAACTCTTTACTACCATCTCAAGGTTATCTGGATTCATGCGCTTTAACCTTATTGAATCTTTAAAGCAGAGCTTAACAGCATGATGCTTTTTCCCCCCTCATAGACAAACTAATTAAACATTAAACTGTGTTTCAAACTATGATGAAAATCAAGTGATTATTTAAAAAAAAAGAATAATATACAATAAAGCGAGAAAATAAGGGTTGAGTTTAGTATGCTGGCTGGATACCAGTGCTAATATTAGCTGCATTTTGGCAGAAGCATTGCCTCGAAACCCATGTCAGTTGAATTGTGCTGTTTGCCAGAAAGTGAAAACGGCAATTAAGGAAAGGCATACATTTTCCTCCATGAGCAGAATTGTTATTCTTCTGGAGAAACCCTGACTTTATTAAATTCTCTGTCAAAAATAAATTGACTTTGAAAGAGTCAAAATGGAACTTAATCCTTAACCTTTTTGCAATGAATGGAACTAAGATTTTCAAAATTATTAAAGGGAGAAGAAAGCATTTACATTAGAGTTGTAATATGTTGTTGTGTTTTATGATTACTAATGCAGTAGTCCTGATCCAGAGCCTGTTTTTACAGTTCCTTTTCTAAGAAAAGAGTAGAAATTAATCAGTCTGTTTCTAATCACGTCCCTTGGCTGTGTTTTTAACTCATATATTTCTTTCTGTGGTTGACATTAAAAAGAAATAAAGCTTCGTCTGAGGTAAATTTGAAGCCTGTAACTTTTTGAAACCCACTCATCAGAGCAACAGTACAGAATGGAATAGTTTGCCATCACTTTGATTAAGAGACCTATTTCGGTTTGTTTTTTAAGGAAATCTGGGGACCTTTTTTTTTCAGTATCAACCCTTTAGGTACACATATTTTTTTCAATAATAGTGATTGCAGTTGCAGAGGTGGTATTTAACTGGTTCTTACCAGTTTGGGTGAACTGGTAGCAGCAGCTGCCGGAGGCTCCGCCCGCCCACCCCAACGGAATGCGCAACCTTCTGCGCATGCGCAGAAGGCGGTGCACATGTGCAGAATATGGCAATTGCATGTGAAGCGTGTGACTGTGCAAGCATGCAAAGACACTCACATTTGCAAACCGGTAGCAAAGGTGTTGTGGCCCAGCAGGAGCTGCCACCAAACTCCAACAGCAAGGGGCCCTATGTCAGCTCCAGAAAATGTGGAGGACCCTGGACAGGGTTACAACTCTGAGCAGGGTGCAGAGAGGCTGGTTGGCCACCAGGAGGTGCCTGAGGCCTGGAGCAGCGGTGAGAGCCAAAGGGAGCGTGTTCCCGAAGTCAAGCCTTGGAGCAGTGGGGAGGAGACAAGGGAGTGTGATCCTGACGTCATGCATTGGAGCAGTGGGGAGGAGACAAGGGAGTTGGTCCTGGATGCCCAGCAACGGAGGGCTAATAAGCGGAAAGAACAGTTACGCAGTTACAGGAGATAATTGCACTCAGCTGGTGGTAATTAGGCTCCTCTCAAGGCTATAAAAGGAATGGCTTTTCACACACTCCTCGCAGGAATCAACGTATTTACTAGAGCTGGAGAAGCTATCGTGGCTATCTTGGCAGGCTGGATTGCTGCCAAGGTCAGTCTGGGCTGGACTGCTGCCAAGGTCTGGTGTATGCTGGATTGCTGCCAAGGTCTAGTCTGTGTGTTAATAAATCTTTGAAGTATCTTTGTCTCGGCGTGCTTTGGTGTAGGACGAGGGGGGGGGGTTGAGAACAAAAGGTAAGTGAATCCCACCACTGCTTCAAACGTAAGTCCCATCCCCTACTTTGAGATAATTTTCTTAACTGCTAATTGGTTAGATGTCTCATTCTTTTTGTTACATAAATGTCCTGCTGCCTATTTTTTTTTCTTATCTCTTTCATGCAATATTCAGGAAAGCTCTTGGAAGCATCTTTCATCAGTGGCCAAGGTTTATTTTTCCACATTTTTCTTAACGTTGAGTCCAGCTATGCATTCATGCTTCAGTGTGCTCTTTAAAAAAAAAAAGAGCTCAGAATATTTGGCAGAAAAAAAACAAATTCCTCATTAGAACGTTGACATCTCTTACTGCAGTTCTTTTGGATTCTGATTAATAGCTGAGTTCCAGTGTACAAATTTGAAAGATTAGGAGATATTTCACCTAGGGGGTGTGCAGAGTACCAGTTCTTCAAGCATATTTAATGGGGCAGAATTCTTCAAATATCCATTCTTTATGAATATAGAATGCTAAATTTCATTGAAATTGATTGGAAAATATTTGAAGGTGTTGAGCTCAGAACTACAAGAAATGGCTGGATTGGGTGACTTCAATTAAACACCCAGGTAACTTCCATAAATTAAACTCATGGGTGGGGATTCATTGTTTACATGCCTAGGCCAGTGTTTCTCAACGTTGGCAACTTGAAGATGTCTGGACTTCAACTCCCAGAATTCCCAGCCAGCGAATGCTGGCTGGGGAATTCTGGGAGTTGAAGTCCGGACATCTTCAAGTTGCCAACGTTGAGAAACACTAGTCTAGTGAACTAATATACAGTCTATTGCCCATTTGAAATCATGATATAAATGTACATATTACTGATTTACAAAATTTTCTTTTATCCATCAGATCCAAAATAAATGCATAACATCTCACATACAGGATTGTGTTGGTTTGTGTGTGTGTGTGTGTGTGTTGGGAAGGGGTGTTATAGTGATGTTCCATCTTCTGAGAATTGAAGAAGACCCCGTAAATGTGTGATGATTGGACTCACTCTATTAAATATATTAGTAATACTACAATTTGCATTTATTGCTTTGAGTTTGTAAATTCTATGGCTTAAATAACATCCTCATTTGGGATGTGGTTTCAGTTCATTAAATTTAAATAGAGACAATACTAAGATGGATTAGTATTTTTTTTAAGAAAGAAAAACTTTATTAATTTAAACTACGAACCGCTGCAGAATGTCAAGTATAGAACACTCTATAAAAACTCAAGAGACATGAGAGAACTGTTTATATACAACATAGAACTGAAGTGATTACTGCTACAAGCAGCAAAATGTTACAGCATAAATAGGAAGCAAAAGAAAATAAAAGATAACTAGAAACTATGCAACTATATTGTTAAATAGGGACACAGTCCACTCAACCATAAGCACTTTTACTTTCACTAGTTTCATGGTTAATTAATTAATCTGATTCTAATAAAATCCTGCTAGGTACCAATAATGCAAAATCTGGCAATCTACAAATTTAGATACGGCTTAAAAATGTCTTCTAGTAATCCTACGGTTTAATTCCATAGCTTTAAGAAATAAGATCCTGGGTACTGAAGAAGATCCAAGTTGTCCTTGACGTATCACAGTTCACTTAGTGACCAAAGTTGCAACATCACTGAAAAATGTGACTGATGATCTATTTTTTTCACACTTTACAATCATTGCAGCATCCCGACAGTTTCAGTGTCCTGGAAATCATGTTGATCATCTTTGCAATCTTCCTACAAGGAAAGTCAATGTAAAAGAGAATTTAATAACTAGACAGATTATTTGGGTATTAAAGTTTCTTTACCATGTGGAATGGGAAAAAGGAATGATTACCCTTAAGATTAGTTGTTCTGTTTGCTTCACCTAACTAAAACAAATGGAACAGGATATTGGTACCAATACCCCCTGTGGGGAGGTAATTGAGTAATGAATGTCATGTCTCTATTTTGGGAGATTGTGTGCATGACACAGGAAAGCCAGGTACTTTGGGATGATCGATATGTTGGCTAAGAGTATCAAAGACTGTAAACAACTGCCGTTCGGGGTTCAGATTTTGCTTGACCAATCGCTACTGAACCTTTGCGCAAATAAACCTCTCCCTCTGACAAAGAGCTGGCCTTGTCTCATTTTCTGCTACAAATGGGTAAGCCAGACTCACTAACTTAACAAATTGCAATTATTCACTTAACAAATGTGGCAAGAAAGGTCATACAATGGGGCAAAACTTACTTAACAAATGTCTCATTTAGCAACATAAATTTCGGGCTCCATTGGGCTTGGTCATAAGTTGAGGACTACTTATATAAAGTTGAAATGTAATTGCTGGACTGGCACCAGATGACTCCATTTTCCCAGCCTAAGGGTTGCCTTCCTACTTTGAGAATATCAGCTTAAAAAACACAACGCAGCCACGTTTTCCCTCTCCCCAGCTGCCACAACAATCACAAGACCAAAAGATTTTGGGTGTTTTGGCTTTTGTTAACTCCTGACAACTGCCTAGATCATGGGTCGTCCACCTGGTCCCTACCGCCCACTAGTGGGCGTTTCATATTCCAGGTGGGCGGTAGGGACTTCGGAGGTTAAAACCTCCTTTTGAGCGAGTGGCAGTTGCAAAATAGGAGAAGCAAACACGTGGGAAGGGGAAGGGAGGAGGGGATAGCAGGAACAGCCAGAAGCCAAAGAGAGCAGTTGCAAAATAGGAGAAAGAAAAGTTATAGATAGGAGAGAATTGTTGGCTAATAATAATAAGTGGGCTAACTAGCTCAGCCTTACTTTTGTATGTTGCCCTAAGGAAGGTTAAAAAAAAGGAGATAAAAAGGAAAAGATAAAAAAAATTAACAAAAAAGGGAAGAAAAATGAAAAAAAAGGGATAAAATAAAGGAGGAGAGTAAGGAGTGTTTAGTCTGGCTCATAAATTAAGTCTTGTTATCTTATAAAATAAAAGAAAGAAATAAAGGAAGGAGAAGGAAAAAATAAAAAAGGGAAAGAGAGATCCTTGCTATAGTGACATACTAAAAGAAAGGTAAAGAAGAAGAAGACAGGAAAAGGAATTTTTTTATTTTTTTATTTTTATTTTATTTTTTATTTAATATTCCGCACTTGCGCAAAAACTGGTGGGCGGTAAGGAAATGTTTCCATCAAGAAAGATCCATTAGTGGGTGGTAGATAGAAAAAGGTTGACTATAGCAATAGCAATAGCAGTTAGACTTATATACCGCTTCATAGGGCTTTCAGCCCTCTCTAAGCAGTTTACAGAGCCAGCATATTGCCCCCAACAACAATCCGGGTCCTCATTTTACCCACCTCGGAAGGATGGAAGGCTGAGTCAACCCTGAGCTGGTGAGATTTGAACAGCCGAACTGCTGAACTGCAGTCAGCTGAAGTAGCCGGCAGTGCTGCATTTAACCACCTTGGCTCGACTACCACTGGCCTAGATTAATCCCCATAGTTTTCTTGGCAAGGTTTTAGGGACCTTGCTTGCTTTCTAGTATTGGGGAAAAAGTGATTTGCTCCAGAATGTTTATATGCATTTGTGCCTAAGATGGGACTAGAACTCCCGGTTTCCTAGTTTCTAGTTTGGTGCCTTAGTCACTGTACCAAACTGGTGCAGACTGAGTTTAAGCTTTATTCCAGATTTAGTTTAAAGGTACCAACCCCACAGACTGCCACTAAATCTGCTATTTTGTGTGCAAATTTCCAAGCCAAATTCCATAGAGTTAATAAGATTATCCTTAGACTTGAATTTGCACCTAGACTGGGAAAGACAAATGGAATAGTGTTTACGAGTTTACGAGTTTAATAAAATTTGTATGCCGCCCACTCCCATTGGGGCTCTGGGCGGCTCACAGCAAGACCAAAGAAACATTTAAAATTTAAGAATAAAAAATACAATTAAAAGTCCACATCATCCATTCCATCTAAGCGGGGCTGGATATCAATCAACAGCCCCAGGCCTGCCGGAACAGCCAGGTCTTGGTGGCTTTACGGAAGGCCGGGAGAGTGGGAAGGGTCCGGATCTCTATGGGTAGATCGTTCCACAGGGCTGGCGCAGCAACAGAGAAGGCCCTCCCCCGTGGGGCCGCCAGCTGGCATTGCTGACGGCACCCGGAGGAGGCCCAACCTGTGCGATCTTGTTGGTCATTGGGAGGTAAGTGGCAGGAGGCAGTCTCTCAGGTAGCCAGTGCATCCGAACCACAAATGTCTCCTTGTGACTTTCACCTAGAAAATAGCAAGCATATCGTATGGTAATAATTACTCGCCACAGCTTCTTTTGAGTGATATGAGATTTTCCCAACAATAGTAAAACATCTAATAATTTTCCAATTTGTTGAGGAGAAACCATTGGCTCTTTTCACACAATATGAAGGATCTAATTAGTAGGCTAGTTAAGGAACTTGCAAATCCATTGCAATGCCAGATTTGGAGCCTGTCCATAGCACAAACAATCCTAAATTAACATAGCGGGATTGATTCTTGCAAACCGAGATTCTAAAACTAGGCATTAAAATAAAATGCCCACCAGACTTGAATTAAAAATGTACCTAGAAGAAGCTTTTTGGATGCAATATCTGAATGCCCACTTCTTTTATTTTTTACTAGCTAAATTCTTCCTTTATAGAGATATACATATTCCTTGGCACAGAGAAAGAGAAACTGCCTTTTCATTTTCAAAATGTGATTTCCTTCCTTTTTATATGGTCTTATAAAATCATGATAAGAATTGTCTCCATTTTAGCTACAAAACAAACAAACAGACAAACAAATAAACAAACACACTGAATAACCCAAAAAGACTATGACAACTGATGTAATTCTACAAGTAATAACCATTGTGTCTATTTCTACCCTCTACTTCCTGTCATTAAGCCAGTTGGCCATATATGAGAGGATGCAACTTCCAAACCTGTTCTGACCCCCCTCTTCGCTCGTTCACAAATGACAGTCAGACAGAACTTCAAAAGAAATATCTTTATCAGTCCTGGCTCAAGCTGGCTGCGAGCCCAAAAATAAACGTAGATAAAGTCTCTGGCAAAAAGTTACACAGCAAAAGCAAAAACAAAAAGCTCTTACAGCAAACCAGGTTTACAGAAAGCAAATCACTTATCCAAGTGCCTCTTTGAATCTCGAAACGATGAACCACACACGACGAACGTCGAACCACGAACGTTGACTTCTGCAACTAAGGCGTGGCACCATCCGTCTTTTATCTGCAAAAGACGACCCTAACGAGCAACAGCTGCTCATTATTCCTGCATCCCGACGCAACTCAAAGCAAGCTTCTGCTGAGTCACAACACAAACCCATAACTATTAAGCTTATTAAAGAGATTTGTAGTCAGGGACACAAGGACATCTAATGGTTTTTTAAAAAATCAGATCAGAATCTCAACCATGTGATTAAACGCCTACATTTTATTTTGCCCACAATGCGCAAAGCTAGGATCATGCTGTTGTAACTGCCATTTTGACTTTTTTGTTTAACCCTTCCCTAGACACCTTGAGTGGGACATTGTCAAACCTTTTCTTAAATCCAAATATATAATATCAACTGTATCACCTCTATCTTCTACAGGAATAATGATTACACATCCATCAATATTTCCCTCTCTCTTTCATACACATCCATAAAAGTATCTATACCCATGGACACAGTGGTGGGTTTCAAAAAAATTTCGAACCTACTCTGTGGGTGTGGCCTCCTTTGTGGGAGTGGCTTACCGGCCATGTTACCTGGTGGGTGTTTCTTTCTTTCTTTTCTTTCTTTCTTTCTTTCTTTCTTTCTCTCTCTCTCTCTCTCTCTCTCTCTCTCTCTCTCTCTCTCCTTCCTTTTGTCTCTCTGTCCCTTTTTCCTTTTTTCTTTCATCTCTCTCACTTTTTCTTTCTTTTTTCTTTTTTATTTATTTATTTCTTCCTTTCTTTCACTTTCTCTTTCTCTGTCTGTGTGAGTCTGTGTGTGTGTGTGTGTTTGTGTGTGTGTGTCTGTCTGTCTGTCTGTCTGTCAGTGGTGGGTTTCAAAAAATTTTGGAACCTCTTCTGTAGGTGTGGCCTGCTTTCCAGGTCCACTGGTGGAACCTCTTCTAACCGGTAGATTTGACGAACCAGTTCTATCGAACTTGTGCGAACTGGCAGGAACCCACCTCTGCATGGACATCACAAATACCCCTACCATTCCCAGTTCATTTTCTATCCCATTCTATTCATCCTCTCTTTTTTCACTCCTTTAGCAAATAGCAATAGCACTTAGACTTATAGTATATATCACCACAGTGCTTTACAACCCTCTCTAAGTGATTTATAGGGTATATTTTCCCCTGCAATCTGGGTCCTCATTTTACCGACCTCGGAAGGATGGAAGCCTGAGTCAACCTTGAGCTGGTGAGGATTGAACTGCTGGAAGTTGACAGAATTAGCCTGCAATACTGCATTCTAACCACTGGGCCACCACGGCTCTTATTTACCTTTCATTCACTTTCACTCAGATGAGAGTTATGGCTTTTTTTTTTAAACTAGCAGGTCATAGCAGATTCAGCTATCCCGGCAGTGGTCAGAATGGGGTCAAAAGTGATTCAATGGTGGATGAAAGATTAGGGTGCAAGTCCTATCTCATTTGAATGTACGTGTTAGGCCTGCAATTATATTCCTTTTAGAATTTTGGCCTGCCACTCTTGTTCTTATTAAATTATGCTGTTTCTTTAGTATAGTCTATGGGAGGGGGGAATAGAAGGAGTAGGATTGTGGAATGTATTATTTTCATTCTTTACTAGAAGCCAAGATCATCCTTTGTCTCCGCACTTTCACACCTGACCGGAAGCAGCTGGGTGTGGATGCCAGCATGGAAGAAGAAGATTGGACCATGTGATGGATTGTGGGTGTGGGGACAAGATCATGAACTTTTAACTGGTTGGGATCCTGATGTCATTTCCAGTATTGGGATTAACACAGATGTGCCTAAGATGTCTGCCTTATTAAATTGGAACAAAAAGGATTGTTTTGCCTTGGACTCTGATTTAATTCTGCATGATACTTGGAACGCTGACAGTACGTGCATCGTAAATGCATTGCAACGCAGCAATGAGCATTGCAATGCTCCTTCCACCATCTTGCTGAGTTTGTCAATCCCTTCTCATTTTCAAAATAGGCCAAAGCCCTATTAAGTAATCAGATCATTTCCCTTCACTGTATTTGGCCACATTTAGGACTGGTGATCTATTGAGTCACAGTGAGTTCTACAGAGCACCATATTTCAGGAAGCTTTACCATCTGATATTTTAGCTTAGACTGCTCTTTTCTCCTCCCCCTCCTCCTTTTTTTATTGTTGGGCATTAAATTCCCAGGTGACTGATAAAGCCCGGCTTCCCTCATATTCATCTGGTATTTTCTCCCTGTCGTCAAGCCGAGAAAGAATAATCATTTTTCCTCGTTTCAAAAAGAAAAAAACAGCTGTGCTGAGAAGCAGTAGTCAGACAACATGAAAATGAGAAATTAATCACTTCCCTAAGTATACTGTAAACAGCAGGCTTGATAGAACATTTATCATCATTTTGCCTTCTGCTTACTTAAGGAGAGAGTGGGCTTAATTGCTTTCCCAGGACTCTTCCTTCCCCTCCTTCTCCTAATCTATAAAGAAACCAGTAAATGACTCTCAAAACTAGCCTTTAGTTTGTTTGTGAAGTGCAAACTCAAATGATCCCCTCTCCCATCTCCCACCACTTCAAATCTCTTGTGAGACATGAGACCGAACAATGCAGAAGCGCTGAAGGCCACTATTAAAGCATCCTGGTCTTCCATAACACCTCAGCAGTGCCACAGGCTGATAGCTTCCATGCCACGCCGCATTGAGGCAGTAATTGTTGCAAAAGGGGCCCAAACCAAGTACTGAGTACATATGCATGCTTATACTTTTCAGAGGTCCAATATTATTCTATGTACAATATGTGGCCACAGTCTAGACCAGTTGGAATAAAGCTCCAACTTGATAGGTCTTGGTAGAACCTTGGTCCTTTAGTAAAAATAAAAATAAAGCTCTCTCTGGAGAAGGTAGCATCTTGATGGAGCAGGGACCATAGCAGAATGCAGAAAGTAAATTGCTATTGAAAGAAAGATTGGTTATTCTGACTACGCAAAATTCTTAGGAATTGGCAATTCTTTAGATGAAGATAAGGAGACCTGTGGTTCAGAGTTAGTTAAAGATTGCATGATAAAATGGGCACAAAACTTTGAAGAACCAATAATGATGGAAACATGGGAAAAGATTTGGGTAAGAAGTGTAAAATTTACACAAGCTCAAAACCTGAGAGAGAATTTTTATAAGATGTTTTTATAAGATGGCATTTAGATCCCAAAAAGTTAGCTTGTATGTATCCGAATTTACAATCCAAATGTTGGAGATGTGATTGTGTTGACGCTACGTATTATCATGTATGGTGGACTTGTAAAAAAGTTAAAGCATTTTGGATAAAAAATATGGTAGATTATTCAAAATATTCTTAAAAAGAGGATAAAGTTCACTCCTCAGTTGTTCTTGCTAGGTATAATTACAGACTGTACAGTTATAGAGACTAATTTGATTCTGAACTTAACAACAGTAGCAAGACTGTTGGTGGCGCAGTACTGGAAGAAGGAAGAATTGCCTACTATTCAAGAATGGACGTTAAAAGTAGTAAATTTAGCAGAGATGGCCAAAATCTCAGCATATCTGAAGGACCATTCAGATGAGAAATACAAGCTGGAATGGAGAAGATGGATTGACTACATTCAAAATAAATATTGGACACAAAACATGGGATAAAATGGGCATTCATAAAACATCAATGTCAATTGCTTCCCAACCCCGAATGTCAATTTATTGAGCTTGTCCCCCATCACCCCTCCTAGCTTCTGAGAAGGCGTCTTCTCGTTGAATTTATTTCTGTAATCGAAATCTGGAATCTGGACACACTTCTAAAGAAAACCCTCCAGCCATCTTCTTACGTGGATTTTTTGTGACACCAAGAACATTCTTGAAAACTTATTTCTCAAGTTGTTGCTTTGCTAGACAGCAATATAGCTTCCTACTTTTTTAACTTTTTTTTTTAAGGAAAAAATGTTTTTTTTTTTTTTCCCTTAAGACATCCTGGGAATCCAAACAGAATGATCATCAGGCACATTGCCATGATTACATGCCATTTTGGGAACCCAGGAAATAGAAAGTGACTTCACAGCTGCTTCCATCCCATCATCACTCACTTGCTCATTTATTCGTCACCTTCTGTAAAATAAGATGGATAGGTACTAAACTAAGTAAGGGACAAATTGGCGTGACCAATCGGGTGAGATAGATGGAGAGGCCAAGGATCGGAATGCCTGAAGCTTGTGCCTTTCCCTTGGAAAGGGGGAAAAATGTAAGATACAAATATAATCCAAGGTTTGAGTCCTGATTAATTTTCTTAAAGAGTCTTTAAGTTCTGTATGGGTGCATACGGATGTGCTTGTTTATGCCTTGAATAATCTCTCCAATGCTAACATAGGCAAGCCCTCAGCAAGAACCACCAGCTAGGAGATATGATTGCTCATTAAATTTAATGAGCAGGTTAGAAATTAGCTACTATGGAAAGAAAGATGAAAGGAAAATCACACCTTTGAAAACTGAGCTAGAATTTGATTGAAACATATGCAAGGCCAATTAGTCACATAATGCTCTTGAATACGCACATTGCTAAAGACGATGTGGGGAACTGAGCCGATTTCCAGGTTTCTTACTCAAGTGGGACTCAATTGCAGTTGCATGCAAAGTGATAGAATGGAAGACGTAATTCAGGAATCCAACTCTCAGCCTGGGGATGAAATTATACGCCCCTCAGTCAGGCTTCACAATTTGGGAATCCTCCTGGATCCACAGCTGACTTTAGAGCATCATTTGTCAGCTGTGACCAGGGAGACATTTGCCCAGGTTCGCCTGGTGCACCAATTGCGTCCCTACCTGAACCGGGAGGCACTCAGAACAGTGACTCACGCCCTTGTGACCTCAAGACTGGACTACTGTAATGCGCTCTACATGGGGCAGCCCTTGAAGAGTATTCGGAGACTACAGCTTATCCAGAATTCAGCCGCGCGAGCGATTGTGGGTGCACCTCTGTACACCCACGTTACACCTATCCTCCGCGAGCTGCACTGGCTGCCTATTGGACTCCGGATGTGCTTCACGGTGCTAGTCATTACTTTTAAAGCCCTACATGGTATTGGACCAGGGTACTTGAGAGACCGCCTTCTGCCAATTACCTCCTCACGACCGATTAGATCCCACAGATTAGGCCTCCTCCGGAATCCATCAACTAGTCAGTGTCGATTGTCGACCCCACGGGGGAGGGCCTTCTCTGTGGCTGCTCCGGCCCTCTGGAACGATCTCCCGGTGGAGATTCGTACCCTCGCCACCCTTCAGGCTTTCCGCAAAGCCGTTAAAACCTGGCTGCTCCGGCAGGCCTGGGGCTGATGAGTTCCCAGCCCCACTCGAATTTGTTGCGGCTGTTGATGAGTTTTTAATCTGTTTGTATTTGTCTGTCTTTTTGGTTTTTTGTACTTCCCCTTTACCCTATTTAGTTTGTTAGCCGCCCTGAGTCCCCTCGGGGAATAGGGCGGCATACAAGTTCAATAAAACTTGAAACTTGAAACTTGAAAGCAGAAACTGAACATATTCTGTCCTCCAATGAGTTCTGATGTTCACGCACACACAAGCACAAGCACAATTTTCTGATATCTATTCTGAATCAGTGGGAGTCTTCATTGTCCATGAGACAGTTCAAGAAAGAGTTTTTTAAAATGGTACATTTACATAACAAAGTATATTCTTCGTGTTAGAAAAGGCCGTTGTTTTGACATTTCTAAGTCTTGGTTGAACATATCTTAGAAATGTTTCAGGGATTGCCTTTGGAGCTGAGATGGGCATTACCAACTATTCTGTTTTGCTTATAATGGCTTTAAAATTTGCATAATCCATACATCCAGACCCTCTTGAGTAGGGCCATGGATTTTGAAGGCTATATTTTGATATTACTTGGAATTGCGATTAAATCTTGTAAACTCTTCAGTGGTTCTCCAACAAAAAAGAACAAGATAAATCCATGAATACTTCAATGGGTGTCAATGAACACTCTTACGTGGGAGGAAATCCTATTAAATCAAAGGCTACTCTCTGAGTAGAGGCAAACAAGATAGCATTATTATTCATCATTAACTGAATCATGAAAAGCGAGAGTGATACAGGATGTATAAGAGTACTTTTGTATCAAAGTGGACAGAAAAGGTTAATCCAACAATCAACTCTCTCTGACGTATGAAAATATGTTAATACAATAATAATACAAGAATTCCAGCAAGTACTCAAATTTCAGATGAGAAACTTAGAGAGAGAGAGGCAAATTAAGTTGGCAAGCGTCTGTGTTTCCAGAAGATGCTAATTTGCTTTAAATGTGCAAAAATGTTAGAATTCCTTTTATAATTGGAAAAAGTTTTTGCCAGGGTTTAATATGTTTCTCTACTTAAGCCCACTGTGGCATTCGCAGTTTCGTTTTCGTTCCCAAACTTTATTAAATTTAACAGATATGCCCGCTGATGTACTTTAAAATCAGAAAATCACTCACCCCCACATTGTTATACAAAATGGTAACTTTAAAAGAGAAATCCTAGTTATTTGGTCCTCCCATTAAAAAGAAATTATTAGCAATCTATTTACAATATTTCAGCATATTAACTTAGGCAGTATTCTCAAAATGTATTGCAGTTTTCAACTTATATTCATTTCCCCCACATTTATTCTTCTCTACAAATGTATCTGAATTTTTTCTCTCACTCTTCTGGCTAGTTCAATGTGAAATCTTCATATTTACTAAATAAATTTTCTTAGAAATGACCTTTTCTTTAAAAAAATACACAGACAAATCCAGTGGGTTATTTTACCTATTTCTATGATTTGCTTTTACCATTTGGTATAATGTTAGCATGATTCCAATTTACCATGAGTTCAGACTACCGGTGGTCCTTGATTTACAACAGCTATTTAATGACAATTCAAAGTTACAATGGCACTGAAATAAGTGACTTATGACAGTTTTTCACAGTTACAACCATTTTTAGCATCCCCATGATCACGTGATCGAAATTCAGATGCTTTGCAATTGACTCATAATAATAGTGGTGGCAGCGTTGTGATCTTCTTATAAGTAAAGTCAGTGGGGAAACCAGATTCACTTAACAATTGTGTTATTAACTTAACAACTGCAGGGATTCACTTAACAAAATGGGGCAATTATGCTTAACGAATGTTTCACTTATCAACAGAAATGTTTGTTGTAGAAAAGACGGGACACGCAAGCCAGCTCTTCAGAGAAGGAAATGTTTATTGTGCAGGTTCAGAATGAATGGCCTGAACCCTGAGTGAAAGTCAGGGAATTCCTTATATAGTTTATCGCTTTCAGCTAAAGCCATCTGTTAGTTTTGGAAACACCCCTCAAGATTTGCCCTTGAGTTACAGCAATATTATGTCTACAGGATGTCATAATACATAGGTCAGCCAACGGACAGACATAGCATGTATTTTGAGGAACTAACAATATGTGTCTACCAAACAGATTAACAGCCAAGCCAGCGAATAGGCTAAAATAGATGCTTCGCTTCAGCATATTTCATGTGCAGACTTCCTTCTAACCCATGTCTAACCGCACCATGTCCTAAAAGCAAACCTTGCAATTTCTATATGAACAGTTAAAGCTTAATATCATGAAACCCTAGTTTGGTTCAGGCTTGAGGCCTACTTTGGTTCAGCCTGCCACCTTATGTTGGCCTCAATTACCTATATTCACCATTGTTGTAACAGTTCTACAATTCTGGGTAAAGAGTTCAACCATTAAAATGCCTATAAATATAATCTGGACATAACAAATTTTATTACTATGAATTTCACCAGATCATTGAAGCAAACATACCAAAGTGTCAAAATACCAAATTAAATATTAAAGGCAGATAAAGGGCATTCTTGATACTTCATCTTCATTACAGTGAAGATAGTCTCAAGAGTAATGACTTAAGCGAGAGGAATTAAAGTAATTTTTTTTCTAAAATCAAATTATGATGTATGAATTATTAAATCATATACAGTATCTTCTGTAATCATCTTAATAAGGTGGCTCTACAAAAATCTTGGGATCAATATTTAAACTAAGATATTGTTTAATAACACAATTCATAAAAACCTTTTTATAAATAACTTTTTCATACAATTATGTTCATAAAGTCCCCGTTTTTCAAAGAATTCCTCTGGCAAAATAGGAGCCATCCTCTCCTTAATCTTTTTTTTTTCCTTTTACTACTTTATAGGTATTCCGTCCAATCCAAGGCTGCTTTGAATTTCATTGGTTCAATAGTATCAATATTTCTTTAATATTGCTTTGAATGTTAGCTAAATCCCTTCAATGGGAATCCTCTAGAAAATTTATTCCATATTTTTTTAATAAAAAACATCCATCTGCTCAATATGTCTGTCAATGTGTTCAGAATGTAAATCAGTATAAAACACTATTAATGAACATTCATGTCATTATAATAACTGTGAATTATCCCCAAGGAATATTTTATTATAACCATTATTTTGCTTTCTTTTAGTTGTTGCAAATGAGAAGCCAAACATTTATCAAGTTTTTCCTGTCATTTCCAGATCTATCCATTTAATATCTTTAATAGATATTCAGCACAAATAATATACAACTGGTCAAACTCAAATGCTATGAATCTAAAGGGGTTTTAATCTTCCAGGGTATAACTTTAAGCACATGTTTCCAATACTTCATTTAATTCTGTAATTAATTCTGCCTCATTCTTTAATGATGCAACTTCCTCCAATTTGTTTCCCTGTAGAGCAGGGCTGTCAAACTCCCGATATGACACGCGATGCTACTGTAATGATGTGAGTTTGACACTCCTTCTCTAGAGATTAAAGTAATTGTTTTACCAACTACAAATTTATCCAGGCACTCTGTAAAGGAGGCACAACGAATGGCCTTGGGGGATACGAAGAATCACTAAAGAACAGACAGGTAAAAGTAACCTTATTTTATTTTTATTTTATTTATTTATTTATTTTATTTTATTTTATTTTATTTTATTTTATTTATTTATTTATTTTATTTTATTTTATTTTATTTTATTTTATTTATTTTATTTATTTTATTTTATTTATTTTATTATTTTATTTTATTTTATTTTATTTTATTTATTTTATTTATTTTATTTTATTATTTTATTTTATTTATTTATTTTATTTATTTTATTTATTTTATTTATTTTATTTATTTATTTATTTATTTATTTTATTTTATTTTATTTTATTATTATTTTATTTTATTATTTTATTTATTTATTTTATTTTATTATTTTATTATTTTATTTATTTTATTTTATTATTTTATTTATTTATTTATTTATTTTATTTATTATTTTATTTTATTTATTTTATTTATTATTTTATTTATTTTATTTTTCTTTACTTTATTCCATTTCATTTTCTTATTTTATTATTCTATTATTTTATTATTTATTATTTATTTTATTATTTTATTATTTTATTATTTTATTAATTAATTAATTTATTATTATTATTTTACTTTACTTTATTCTTTTATTTAATTTTAGTTAATTTTATTTCATTTTATTCTTTTATTTTATTCTTTACTTTTACTTTATTTTATTTTTTTTCTTTTATATTTTCTTTTCTTTTTTCTTTTTTTATTCTATTCTAATTTTATTTTATAATTTCATTCATTTCATTATTTATAAATTTTATGGGGTGCCCATCTTACCATGGAGGTGGAGGTTTAGATCTGTTATTACTCAATCAACCGCCTCCATTGTACTGTTCCCCAACTGGTGCCCTACACCGACTGGCATATGTCTTTAGTGCAGGAGCAACAGCAGAGAAGGACATTGCCAGCCAGATTACTCAGGTTGATGAGACCCACGGCATGCCTTCTTTGCTAGCACAAGTGGTTATGGGCCAATCCCAGTGGGGTGAGACAGTCGCTCAAGTAATTTGGACCCATGTCATGAAGGACTTCAAATATCTCAGACAAAATCATCCCTATTTCAAACAAAGATACAGAAAGGGAGGAGGAAGTGTATTCAGACTTGTAAGATTCTGCTACTATATCTTTGTAATAAAAGTAACAGTGATTTCCACGACAGTGGTTTCCTGGTCTAGAAACATTCCTGCTCGTCCCTTGATGTTGATGCTGTTGTTGATCACTTAGGAGTGATATTAAGATGCTATTTCCTTCTAGCTGGGTTGTTGTTGGTGCTTTGTTTTTGTTTTTTGTTTTTTGTTTGTTGTTTGTTTGTTTTTGCTTAAAGCCGTTGGTATTACTACAAGAATTTGGAGAAAATTTGAAACTGAAAGAAGAAAACATTTCGAATTAAATGAACTGACAGCGGAGATTCTTAAAAAATAATCTTCACCACGATGTACGTGGTTGTTAAAAGTAATTTATATTAGTACAAGTATTAATTTGCATTCCTCAATATCTCCTTGAAGCGTTCCAATGATGGAGAGTATGTTTTTCTCTTAAAACGACACCAAATCTAACAATAGATCCCAAATTCAATTAAAATCTCGGTCCAACAGTAGCCCAAAAGATTTGCAAAATAGTTAGGTAGACTATCATGTTTATTTTTAGTTGAAGCAAACAAACAAAACTTTCTTCAAACTAAGAATGACTAACCTCGTTCTTAATTGCCAAAACAGGATCCAAAATTTCTGTTGTAGCTACAACAATAGAACATATCTGAACTGAAACTGTTCTTGCAAATTTCAAAAGTCTTTTCATCTGGTTCAGATCATCCCAGGTTTCTGAGGAGATTTTGCAGGTGTCAGGGTTCCAAGTAACAGCCCTAACGAAAGAAAAACTCCGAAGCTCGAGATTCCTCGAAGTTCCATTTTATTAGAGATACCATATTGGCACATCTGGGAAAACCTGAATCTGAAAGCTTCCAGGTTTTCCCCTCCCAAACAAAAGTTCAAGTCCCTGCCCAGCACCCACATGTCCATCACATGGTCCACTCTGGCACCTGGAGATGCCTCCCAGTCATGCCAAGCCAAGTGCAAGGCAGGATGACCTTGACTCTCTGAGAAAGGAATGTTATTTTGACTATAGCAATAGCAGTTAGACTTATATACCGCTTCATAGGGCTTTCAGCCCTCTCTAAGCAGTTTACAGAGTCAGCATATCGCCCCCAACAACAATCTGGGTCCTCATTTTACCCACCTCGGAAGGATGGAAGGCTGAGTCAACCCTGAGCCGGTGAGATTTGAACAGCTGAACTGCAGAACTGCAGTCAGCTGAAGTAGCCTGCAGTGCTGCATTTAACCACTGCGCCACCTCGGCTTATCCACTATATCTACCCCACTCCATATAATCCCTCTTCCCAGTTTCCCATAATAATAAATGTTGCAGGCCTGAAGGCCCAACACAAAAGATAGATTCCAGGCCTGACAGCAGGGTTATCATGGAGATTTGTGTTTCTTGCAAAAAGCAGAACTTCTGATTTCAATATCTTCAGGTTTTTTTTAAAAAAAACTTTCCTCCTCTTATATATTCTACTTCTTAACGTTCCATAAGACTTCCGTTTTTCATAGCTGCAGGGAAGGTTCTTTCACTGCTCCTGAGAAAGGAATCGTTGATATCAATCCCTTGCAATTGGGTTACTAATAAATGTAAATAAATAAACAAACACAAATCACCTATAAATAAATGAATGGAAAGTGATTTATGCTCAGACTATTTCAGCTAACCTTAAATAATTTGGCCGTATGGTATTACTTTAACCATACTCCCCATACAATGAAGGCAGATCCTTTTCTATCAAGATTGAATGACATTACATCAAAATCTAGGACAGACAGGAAATGACAATGGCTCCCTTCCAAGTTCCAACACATTAGACAGAGCTATTTTGACACCTGATATATCACAATCCTAGCAAGGGCAAATAACAAGTTTTGAATTACTAAATAATTTCCCATTTGTCTGCTTTTATGTACTCATTCAGAGATTTCTGTTCTGAATGCCCATGAAAAGCTTCTTCACTAGGATCAAAAGCAGTGATCCCCAACTCAGGGATGAAATGCTACCGGTTCGGGCCAGTTCACCCTAACCGGTAGTAAAAAAAAATGCTTTAGAAAGTTTTTTTTAAAAGTTCTGACAATCAGCTGAGCAATAATCAGCTGTGCCAGTGGTGGGTTTCAAATTTTTTTAGAACCTTTTCTGTAGGTGTGGCCTGCTTTGTGGGAGTGGCTTGCCAGCCATGTGACCGGGTGGGAGTGGCTTGCCAGCCATGTGACCGGGTGGGAGTGGCTTGCTAGCCATGTGACTGGGTGGGCATGGCCAACTTGTAAAATATGGTGAAACTCACTTAACAATGTTCTTGCTTAGCAACCAAAGTGTTGGCTGAGAAACTCTGGCATTTGAAGCATGCAAGTCTTAAAGCTGTCAAGTTACAAGACGCTCTCTGTAGCTGCACCAGCTCTGTGGAACGATCTACCCGCAGAGATCCGGACCCTCACCACTCTCCCGGCCTTCCGTAAAGCGACGAAGACCTGGCTGTTCCGGCAGGCCTGGGGCTGTTGATTAATATCATCCAGCCCCACTTGACTGAATGGATGATGTATTAATTTTAAATATTGTATCTTTTCTTAAATTTTAAATGCTTTTATTTTGCTGTGAGCCGCCCAGAGTCCCAATGGGAGTGGGCGGCATACAAATTTTATTAAAGTTAAAGTTAAAGCTTGCACCCCCAACCCTTTAGAAAAAAAACCTCCAGGGGTGTTCAAACTTGACAGCTTTAAGACTTGTGGACTTCAACTCCCAGAATTCCTCCTCCAATCATGTTGGCTCAGGAACTCTGGCATTGAAGTGTGCAAGTCTTAAAGCTGTCAAGTTACAAGATCCTTGCATCCACAACCCTTTAGAAAAATAAAACCCAGGGGTGTTCAAACTTGACAGCTTTAAGACTCGTGGACTTCAACTCCCAGAATTCCTCCTCTCGCTCTTCATCTTGATGCTATGAGGATGGGCGGGGGGAGGGAGCTGGAACTGGTTCTAAATGGCATTGTAGATTTGTGGAACCTCTTCTATAGAAGAGGTTAGAACTGGCAGGAATCCACCCCTGAGCTGTTCCCCGCAATCATTGGAACTTTTTTTTTACTTTTTAAAGGATTTTTAAACTACCTATTCCCCTGAACCGGTAGTAAAAATGCTTTAAAAAGTTTTTTTTAAAAAGGTCCGACAATCAGCTGTGCCTGATTGTCTGTGAGGTTCCTGCTTTTTTCAGGGGCCATTTTGTGTGAAGTCCAGCTGCCTTTACATTGTGTGTCAGTCAGTTATGCAGCCACGCCTACCCGTCACATGACCACCAAGCAGTGGTGGGTTTCAAAAATTTTTAGAACCTCTTCTGTAGGTGTGGCCTGCTTTGTGGGAGTGGTTTGATGGGTGGGAGTGGCTTGAAGACATGTGACTGGGTGGGAGTGGCTTGCAGCCATGTGACCAGTGGGAGTGGTTTGCCAGCCATGTGACTGGGTGGGCGTGGTCAATTTTAAAAATGTGGTGAAACTCACTTAACAACGCTCTTGCTTAGCAACCAAAATGTTGGCTCAGGAACTCTGGCATTTGAAGCACGCAAATCTTAAAGCTGTCAAGTTACAAGACCCTTGCACCCCTAATTCTTTAGAAAAAAATGCCCAGGGGTGTTCAAACTTGACAGCTTTAAGACTTGTGGACTTCAACTCCCAGAATTCCTCCTCTCGCTCTTCAGCCTGATGATGTGTGGACGGGAGGGGGGAGGGAGCTGGAACCGGTTCTAAACGGCACTGTAGATTTGTGGAACCTCTTCTATAGAAGAGGTTAGAACTGGCAGGAACCCATTCCTGCCACCAAGCCACGACAACCAAGCCATGGCCACAAGCCACGCCCATTGAACCAGGAAGGAATATTTTTGAATTTCACCACTGCCCCAACTCCTGGGCTGCAGCCCACTACCCGGCTTTGAACTTTTTTGGAACTGGGACATGGATGTGGTGGGAGTAGTGGGCAACTGGACCATGGAAGTCGGCTACTCACACAAATGGAGCTGTGAATGTGCCACTTGCCTGGCATTATCCCACTCCTCCTGGTCAGCCTGCAAAGCTGGACAGGTTGGAGAACTCCGATCTAAGTCAAACAGCTCTTGAAAATATGTTTTCACAATGAGGTGTACTGTTTTTGTTTTTGTTTTTTAATTCCACCTATTGAAAAATCAATAGATTTTTTTTCTCCTGAATCCTTAACCTTAAATTCAGCTCTGTTCTTCCCTGGCAAATGACTAACAATGTTTTCTTGCCCAGTTTAGTTCTTCTAGGCTTTTAACCTATTCCTCATAAGATTCATTTAAAGTTAGTTGCTGTTTTATCATTTTAAAAACATTCCAGTAAATTTTCTTTCCCTCTTCCTGTTTCATTTTCTGAGAGCTGTCTGTTAATAGTGTATATATTAACCAACCATTTAACATTCTTGAGGTTTCTTACTATTAAATCAGATGGGAGCTCTGGAATTAAATTTGCTGCCTGAACATTTCACATCTGAACTAGAGTATCAGCCAAAGTTCTTACCTCTAAGGGGAAGTCATAAATTTTTCACGTGAAGCCATGCTTCCCAGTGCCACAACAGCTACTCCGGATGTCGTAGCTGGGACAGCTGTAAGGGAATGAAGGTAAGGAGAAAGCTGATTTTTGTGCTAACGAGGCATGTTACTTCCCACAAATTCCAGAATCAGCAGAGAACAATATAATTAGCATTTTTGCCTACTAATTTTTTTTTTGCAACAGCCCACAATTTAGTTTTCATAACTCATGGGAGAGAGAGAGAGAGAGAGAGAGAGAGAGAGAGAGAGAGAGAGAGAGAGAGAGAGAGAGAGAGAGAGAGAGAGAGAGAGAGAGAGAGAGAGAGAGAGAGAGAGAGAGAAGAAACAAATTGCTGTTTAACAGATTAGTCTCTTTCTAGGTATTTTTTCCAGAGCTTGAAAAGGTGATAAATAATATAGCTTTCAAAGAATTTGAACTACTTTTTCAAAGCTATAAAAGCAGCTTCATAAAATTATAAAAATGTTTGAAACAATTACATAATAGTAAACCCATTTAGTCAGAGGTGGGTTCCTACCAGTTCGCACCAGTTCGGTAGAACCGGTTTGTCAAATCTACCGAACCGGTTAGAAGAGGTTCCACCAGTGGACCCGGAAAGCAGGCCACACCTACAGAAGAGCTTCCAAAAAATTTTGAAACCCCCCCCCACACACACACATACACACAGACTCACAGAGAGAGAGAGAAAGAGAAAGAAAGAAAGAAAGAAAGAAAGAAAGAAAGAAAGAAAGAAAGAAAGAAAGAAAGAAAAAAGAGTAAGAAAGAAAAAGTGAGAGATAAAAGAAAAAAGGAAAAAGGGACAGAGAGACAAAAGGAAGGAAAGAAAGAGAGAGGGAGAGAGAGAGAGAGAGAACACATGGCCGGCAAGCCACCCCCACCAGGCCACATGGCTGGCAAGCCACTCCCACAAAGGAGGCCACACCCACAGAATAGGTTCAAAATTTTTTTGAAACCCAACACTGCATTTAGTGCAGAAATAAGTTGACAAACCCATATTATTTTCCTCCCTTTGTCTTTGGAGATTCTCAAATCATCCAGGTCATGGTTGTTCTAAAGGTGCTTTTTCCAAAAGGCAACTGGATTTTTTTTAATTTTCTTTGTTTGAAAATGTTTTGCTTCTCATCCAAGAAGTTTCTTCTTTGAGTTCTCCTCTCTTTATTTATAGGGACGCGGTGGCTCAGTTGCTAAGATGCTGCGCTTGTCGATCAGAAAGGTTGGCAGTTCAGTGGTTCGAATCCCTACCGTTGCATAACAGAGTGAGCTCCTGTTACTTGTTCCAGCTTCTGCCAACATAGCAGTTTGAAAGCATGTAAAAATGCAAGTAGAAAAATAGGAACCACCTTTGATGGGAAGGGAACAGCATTCCGTGCACCTTCAGCATTTAGTCATGCCAGCCACATGACCATGGCGATGTCTTCGGAAAGCGCTGGCTCTTCGGCTTTGAAACGGAGATGAGCACTGCCCCCTGAGTCAGGAACGACTAACACATATGTGCGAGGGGAACCTTTATCTTTACATCTTTATTTAGACCAAAGACTGTGTGACTCTTGTTAACAGAAGCCAAATACCAACAAATTTTGGAGCAGGATTTCCACTCTTCTCCGAAAAGTTGAAAAATTCTTCCACAGTTTTACGCTGATGCAACTTTTAATCTTGGTGTTGACTGCTAATACTGCTGTCCATTTATTTTTCGGACCCGGCTTTTCAGAATTTAGCCATTTAGAATGAGATTTCTCTCATGCTCTCTTAAATATTGCACAATTTCAAGCAATTACTTTACAGTGAAATCACTTCTACTTAAGATCTGGTTAACGTATATTCTTCTAATACCAATTTCCTTAAAGACTTGAAACAAATTTAACATTACGTGATGGAAGTTTCATTTGGTAAACTTAATTCCCATATTAATTGATGTTACAGCTCATCACCCATAGTAATGTTTCGAGAATCTTTCCCCTATTATCTTTATACTGGCACTTTGAATTTATTTTTGACATTCGAATTACTAAACGGAATAGGAAATAAAGAGCAGGAGCAACATTAGCTGATGAAGGCAGGAATGAAAGTGACATTACTTCTTTTCACACTTGGCCTTGACATTTATTTTATTTTTTTGGTTATCTTAGTTTTAATCATTGTGGCTTGTTTTCCATGAAATCCATTTTTTTTTAATTTGGTTAAATTGCTAATGAAGTTTCAGGAGGGAATCTCTCCCTTCCATTTTTCGCCCCAGAAATCCTTTTAATGCATTATATTTAGTGATTGTTTTTATGACTTTAGCCCTTAAGCAATGTCTGAAACTTTGTTAACTGTTAACAAAGAAAGGCAGAAGTTTAAAAAGAGGGCCTCAACGCCCACCAAAGATCCTGGAATAAACTCATGAACCTCCAAGCTGGACTGGATGCTGAATTTGCAACTGCAGGCATTTCCTCTCCACAAAATACATGGAAGCTTTCAAAGAATGTGTTGCTACATAAGGATAAAGCCAAATTAAAAGAGTTATGGTTTTTATTTCTATCCTGAAGATGATATTGGAAAAGAAATTTCAGACATGATGTGAAATAGTATTTCCTTTCATCAAATTAGGGCCACTGACTATATTAGTATAAAAGCATAAATAGCAATAGCAGTTAGACTTATATACCGCTTCATAGGGCTTTCAGCCCTCTCTAAGCGGTTTACAGAGTCAGCATATCGCCCCCAACAACAATCCGGGTCCTCATTTCACCCACCTCGGAAGGATGGAAGGCTGAGTCAACCCTGAGCTGGTGAGATTTGAACCGCCGAACTGCAGCTAGCAGTCAGCTGAAGGGGCCTGTAGTACTGCACTCTAACCACTGTGCCACATTGGTAAAAACAAACCCTAAGGTATATCTTATCAGTCACATGTTGAACTCAGATTTTTTTTTTTTTCTGAAATGAATGTTACATATATACACATCTGCCTAAATTCTTCCATGTTCTGAGTGAGGAACATCTAACAGGCAATACTGAACTGCAGTTTCCAGAAGCCGATCCATCATTCTTCAAAGTTGAAGGATCCTAGTAATTGTGCTTCACATCTGAAGAACTGGGGGTTCCAGTTCTGTGTCATTGAAAAATCCTGATTTCGTAGTTCCAAATCATGTAGAAGTACATATATGCATCGCTTTATATCACTGTCTGAATTTATGTTTATTTATTTCATTGTTTAATTTGGACGTTGCCCTAACTCTTCGACATTTAGTTGAAAAAATACTCCCCTGGGACCTGTTCAGCCCTCTATGTAGACTTCATTAGCAATAGCAATAGCAGTTAGACTTATATACCGCTTCATAGGGCTTTCAGCCCTCTCTAAGCGGTTTACAGAGTCAGCATATTGCCCCCAACAACAATCCGGGTCCTCATTTTTCCCACCTCGGAAGGATGGAAGGCTGAGTCAACCTTGAGCCAGTGAGATTTGAACAGCCAAACTGCAGAACTGCAGTCAGCTGAAGTAGCCTGCAGTGCTGCATTTAACCACTGCGCCACCTCGGCTTCGTTGATTTCAGATTGCCTTCAATTTCATCTCAAGATTTAAATTATGGGAGAAATGGAACTCTTTCTTAATGGATAGATAGTGCTTATGCTCATCTACAAGCTTCTGGAAAATTCTTGGATGAAGGTGCAGAATAATATGCATGGACATTGCCCAAAATAAATCCCAGACAAAAGAGATACGACCCAAGGATGCATTCTAGCTCTTCTCTTTTCATCTATTCATCAACCCCCACATTGATAAATTGAACAATCCATTCCTCTGCCCATCCAAATTGGGAAACAGATATACCTGAGAGACCGCCTGCTGCCAATTACCTCCAACAGACCGATTAGATCCCACAGATTAGGCCTCCTCCGAATTCCATCCACTGGCCAATGCTGATTGGCTACCACCCGGAGGAGGGCCTTCTCTGTGGCTGCTCCAACCCTCTGGAACGAACTCCCTGTGGAGATTCGAACCCTCACCACCCTCCAAGCTTTCCGCAAAGCCCTTAAAACCTGGCTGTTCCGACAGGCCTGGGGCTGATGAGTTCCTGTCCCCGCTCGAATTGTGTGGCTGTTGATTGTTTTTAAATTGTGATGTTGTTTGTCCGTTGTCTTTTTTTTCCCTGTTTGTATTCCCCCGCCCTTACTTGGTTTGTGAGCCACCCTGAGTCCCTCTGGGAATAGGGCGGCATAGAAATACAATAAAATCGAGAAATCGAAATACCTCCCTTCTTCTATATGCAGGTGATGTAGATTGGCCTGAAGTAAGCACTTTAGAGATTTGCTGAGCACTATTGAAAAAAATGCTAGAAACCAAGATATGGCATTTGCCAAATACCCTAAGATATATGTCTGGGGGCTAAATAGCCATTTAATAATACAACCCAAATCATTGAACTACCTAGGGATTGTCTTCCATTCCACAGACATTTGGTAAATTTGATGTTGACCGTATCATATTAAACAGTTTCAGCTCTACAATCTTTCTTCTTCTGCAAGAGAATCCAGCACATACCTTCTTAAAGTCTTCTTGGCCAAGAGAAACTCAGCTTCTCTCTGAATTCCAATAGGACCTCCCGCCCCCCTCCTTGCAAAAGAGTCTAATTTAAGTTCCTGAAATATGTCTTCCAAATAGCTTCTAAACATGGTGCTTCCTTGTGAAACTTACCTACTCAAAATAGATTTAAATTAAATTACCTCCCAAAGACCCGTTAGATCGCACAGGGTCGGCCTCCTCCGGGTTCCGTCCACCAGCCAATGCCATCTGGCTACCACCCGGGGGAGGGCCTTCTCTGTAGCAGCTCCGGCCCTTTGGAATGAACTCCCCGCGGAGATCCGAACCCTCACCTCTCTCCAGGCCTTCCGGAAAGCCGTCAAAACCTGGCTGTGCCGGCAGGCCTGGGGTTGATGAGTTCCCCTCCCCTCTCGACTTGTATGGCTGTGTGATTCTTGTGTATTTTAATTACGTGTATTGTGTTTTATGTCCCCTTTCACCCCCTGAGTTGTTCGCTGCCCTGAGTCCCTCCCGGAGAAGGGCGGCATACAAATAAACTAAATCAATCAATCAATCAATCAATCAATCAAATCTCCCACTGGATACTTTCACACTAGCTTAAACTTTTTTAAAAAAATTCAGTAAGCTGGGTTCCTTTTAATTATGACTGACAGCTTCTAGCCTTCCTGGCGTCAAGTGCTACATGAAAAATCCTATGGCTTCTCTTGAGCAGCCATCACCATAATCAATTGTTTAGGGACGCTATTTTGCCTTTGCCCAAAAATGTCTGCTTAAGCCATTCTGCACAGCTACATACTTTAGTTTCATAACAATCCCTAAACCTAGAAGGGCATTGCCTCTGGCTGGATGCAATGCCCTTCCAACAGCAGTCAGTGATTGGAGATAAACACTACCTCTGAGCAAAGATTGTGCCCGTGTGGCTTAGCAGCAAAGCTCTCTCTAAATTGACGTCAGAAATTACTATTCCCACTCTTCACCAAACACCTTGGTTGCACTGATTCCTATATCTTAAACTTTTACTATCAAATCAGTCTGAGTCCATTTGAAGAGCCGAGGTGGCGCAGTGGTTAGGGTGCAGTACTGCAGGCCACTTCAGCTGACTGTTATCTGCAGTTCAGCGGTTCAAATCTCACCGGCTCAAGGTTGACTCAGCCTTTCATCCTTCCGAGGTGGGTGAAATGAGGACCCAGACTGTGGGGGCGATATGCTGACTCTGTAAACCGCTTAGAGAGGGCTGAAAGCCCTATGAAGCGGTATATAAGTCTAACTGCTATTGCTATTGCTATTTTCAGGACTGCAGCCAAAAATCATTCCTCGGTTTGTTCAATGCACCATAATTCTCTTCAAACATCTCTTAGACATTCTTCATTCGGAACTATTTCAATGCTTCTGTCCATTTAATCACTATTCCATATAATTATGTTATGTACTTACTGTCAATTGATTCTTTCTTCTGTCTTAAGGTAAAGGCAAAGGTTCCCCTCGCACATATGTGCTAGTCATTCCCGACTCTAGGGGGCGATGGTCATCTCTGTTTCAAAGCCGAAGAGCCAGCGCTATCTGAAGACATCTCCATGGTCATGTGGCCAGCATGACTAAACACCGAAGGCACACAGAACGCTGTTACCTTCCCATCAAATTGGTCCCTATTTTTCTACTTGCATTATTTGCATGTTTTTGAACTGCTAGGTTAGCAGAAGCCGGGACAAAGTAACCGGAGCTCACTCTGTTACGCGGTGCTAGGGATTCGAACTGCCGAACTGCCGGCCTTTCTGATCAAGAAGCTCAGCATCTTAGCCACTGAGCCACCACGCCCCCTCTTCTGTCTTATTCTCATTCATATGGCCAGAGTCATTTTAACAATATAGCCATAATAATTGAATTCTAACATTTCATTTCCAAAATATAATCACTCCTTATGCATTCTTTATATGCCACATTTTGTTTAGATATACATTTATATTAATTATAGGTTCCATGGATTGAAGTATTATAGCATTTCCATATTTTAGGTTGGTAAGTTTACTATTCCATTACATTCATTTAAATACTTTATTCAAATTACATGATACCTTGCTACATTAATTTTTAAACCTCAAATTCTAACTTACATTTTTAGTTTTATTGCTATATGATTTTGTAGATTGTTTTATTCCAGTCAAATTTTGTGCCGTATGGGCTGCACTGACATTTGGACAGTTAAATGGGACTCTTATTTTTTCCAAAATCTGTTCTTCTGGTCAATAACTGAAATAAAATGACAGAATGACTGACACTCTGCTAATGAGCAAAAAATCCACAAAAAAAAACCCTGCCCCGTTATAAACACTTAAGTCTACAAGATGATTGGTAGTACTTTTCAAAACATTTTTTCCTTTGCAAAACCCTACATTAAAAACTTGTTCCAATGAATTTATTTGCAGTTGGGTGAGGGTGAACTCAAATGCCTTTGGATTCACACCTAAAGACAATAGACAGGCTTGTTTCATTATACTGATGAAAAATCAGGAGTTTTAACAAATAATTCTCTCTTTGAATAGTTGTGTGGCGATAAATGGTTTAAGTCATCCAAATGATTGAATCAAAATCACAATTGCTCTTAAATAAATAAATATAGGCTGTTCACACTGTTCACACCGGGGCCACTTAACACATCTGAAATATTGGCAGCCTGGATGAGTGAAGTAAATCAGCAGTAATTTTCTGGGAAGCAAACTATTTAGGCTGCACATTCCTGCCCTATCTAGTTCATCAGAATATGTTATCTTTGTTTCCTGGCAAGGCTCGCTTTAAGTAAATTACAGATTGGAGATCCCCAATATTTTATTTTCTATGAACAAGGGAATTTTAAAAGAAGCATGATTTAGACTTGGTTTGAATTAAACCATTCTTTTTTAAATAAAGATAGATAGATAGATAGATAGATAGATAGATAGATAGATAGATAGATGGATGGATGGATGGATGGATGGATGGATGGATGGATGGATGGATGGATGGATGGATGGATGGATGGATGGATAGATAGATAGATAGATAAATAGATAGATAGATGATAGATAGATAGATGGATGATAGGTAGATAAATGATAGGTAGTAGGTAGGTAGGTAGGTAGGTAGGTAGGTAGGTAGGTAGGTAGATAGATAGATAGATAGATAGATAGATAGATAGATAGATAGATAGATAGATAGATAGAAAAAGCAATAGCAATAGCAATAGCAGTTAGACTTATATACTGCTTCATAGCCCTTTCAGCCCTCTCTGAGTGGTTTACAGAGTCAGCATATTGCCCCCAACAACAATCCGGGTCCTCATTTTACCCACCTCGGAAGGATGGAAGGCTGAGTCAACCCTGCGCCGGTGAGATAGATAGATAGATAGATAGATAGATAGATAGATAGGTAGGTAGGTAGGTAGGTAGGTAGGTAGGTAGGTAGGTAGGTAGATAGATAGATAGATAGATAGATAGATAGATAGATAGATAGATAGATAGATAGATAGATAGATAGATAGATAGATTGATTGATAGATGATAGATGATAGATAGATAGATAGATAGATAGATAGATAGATAGATAGATAGATAGATGATAGATAGATGATAGGTAGATAGATGATAGATAGATGATAGGTAGATAGATGATAGATAGATGATAGATAGATAGATAGATAGATAGATAGATAGATAGATAGATAGATAGAAAGATAGATAGATGATTGATAGATAGATAGATAGATAGATAGATAGATACATAGATAGATACATAGATAGATAGATAGAACAGGGAGACTTGATGGGCACCAAAATAGAAATAGCAGAAGCTCTTTGATATCCACAGATGCCGAGATTTATATTTTTACTTGTTGCTCTAACAGCACCATGGAATGAGACCAACATAAACAACTTCTGAGGAATTATTGTGTGGTTTTAAAGGAAACTTTGTCCCAAAATATGCTGCAAATAAGGCAGCAGTCTTGTGAACATTCGGAGGATCACCTGCAAAACTCAGCTGCTTGCTTTTGACTGGATTTAGCTAAGGAAGTGCTGAATGTTATACTTCTGAACCAGGGGTGAGATGCTACGGGTTCGGACCAGTTCGCCTCAACCACTAGTAAAAAATGCTACCAGTTCGCCTGAACAGGTAGTAAAAAAATGCTACCAGTTTGGGTGAACCAGTAGTTCCGATGATCAGCTGTGCCAGCTGATTGTTGCATAGCTGATCATCGGAACTATTGGTTTGGGTGAATGGTAGCAGACTTCAGAGCATTTCAACCCTGGTTCTGAACACATATAGAGTATTTTATTCTCATCATTGAGTACGAACAATCAGCTCTCCAGGCAAGTCCAAAAGGGAAGTTAATTCTGAAGTCTCTCTCTCTAGCTGGTAGCCAAAGTGAGCACAAATGCTCAGTGGTTAATTCCAAAAGTCTGGAAAAAGTCTTGCTCAAGAAATATTCTGTAAACTTATTTTGTGGTTGAATAAACGTGGGAGGTTTCTCAAAATATAAATCAGTCTTGGAGTTATATTCACCTTAATCACATTTAACTTATCCCAGATACTCACTGGGATTTTAGACCATCTGGCTATTCTTATTTCATTTGCATCAAAGCTGGGGATAATTTGAAATTTACTAGTTGAGAAGGGTTTCTGGGAATATAAGAATATAAGATAAACAAAAGGAATTAGATCACAACTTAAAGCTCCAATCTTTATATTTTTCTATTGCAGTAACTCAATAGAATCAAATTCGATTTATCTCGACTTATAAAGTATCCAGACTGTTTCCCAAGCTCACATATAAATTACATGGCAGAATAACAAGGGTACCTGGTGTAGTTATGAAACATATGATCGAAAAACTGATGTTATGCCTTGCACTGTAACTTCGTTAACTTCTATTAGCGAAAGCAAGGATTTATAAAACCAGATTAGCAAGAAAAAGAGAAATAAGGCATCTTTGCTATGGACCTCGCGATGAATTTAATTAGGAACATGACATATCATTAACGATTAGGTACAATTTTGAATAAATTGGATAAATAATGGAATAGAATAAATACATTGAATACATAGAATAGAAAAATACAAAGCTCTGGAGACATGATAATAAGTCAGAACTAGCTTCAAAAACTTCCAAGAAGTTATAAAACCTTTTCTCAATGCCCAAAGAAATTGTAACTGCTAGGTTTTATCCATTTTGAGTTAAAGCAGCTAAACCCATTAAAATTCTGCTCTTATCAATAGCTTAACGCTCTTGAATAAATCTACTTTACGTTCACTAGAGTTAGAAGACTACAATACATTGCGTAGACTGGGATGTCAAACTCGATTTCATTGAGGGCCGTATCAGGGTTGTGTTTGACCTAAGGGGAGGGAAGGTGGGTGTGGCCAGCTTGATGTTGTGCTCTGCCAGCAAAAAACGGCTCCTGGGTTCCATTTCTGGCTGTGATAGCCTCCTGCAACCCTCTGCCAGCAAAAATGGAGTCTGGGAGGGCTGTGTGTGGCCCTTTCAAGCTCCATTTCCAGCTGCAATGGACCCCTACTACCCAAGCGGCCCTCCAGAGCTCCATTTTTGCTGGCAGGGGCACTGTGGGCTGGCCCTTCAATGTTTCCAGATATGATCCATGGGCCCAGTGGTGAGTTTCAAAAATTGTTCGAACCTACTCTGTGGGTGTGGCCTCCTTTGTGGGAGTGGCTTGCCGCCCATGTGACCGGATGGGAGTGGCTTGCCGCCCATGTGACCGGATATGAAGATACCGACGACACTTGTCAGAACCACCTTAAATTACCTCACACACAGCACTGGCATGCATAAGAATAGGATGCAAACTTGTTTTTGAAAAGGCATCTTTGGTTTGCGTTAAGACAACTTCAACACACGCAATGTTCTGATTGCACCACAAACGCAGTAGTCATCCTTACCTTTCCCAGAGGCCCTGAGTTTTATAAATATGAGCATGATAGTGTAGAATAATCATATCCAAGGACCAGTGATGGGTTTCAAAAATTTTTGGAGCCTCTTCTGTAGGTGTGGCCTGCTTTCCGGGTCCACTGGTGGAACCTCTTCTAACCGGTTCGGTAGATTTGACAAACCGGTTCTACCGAATAGATGCGAACTGGTAGGAACCCACCTCTGCAAGCCGCCCCCCCCCCCCGAGCTCCATTTTTGCTGGCAGAGGCACTGTGGGCTGGCCCTTCCATTTTTCCAGAATAACCCATGGGCCAGATCTAAGCACTCCATGGGCTGGATCCTGCCCATGGGGTCTTGAGTTTGACACCTCTAGTGTAGACCAAAATAGTTATAAGAATCTTAGAACCCACCAAGGAAGAAAGACCTAGAATTACAACATTTAGTGGACTTCTTGTTTGATTTAGGAATTACTATTATATTTGCTTCCTAAAAGCTAAAAGGCAGGGAATTTGGAACCTCTAAGCTTGAGCATACACGTACCTCTAGTAAAATAAATTTTAAAAAATAATATTGTTTTTACTATGGTCTGCAGGAAAAATGTCAGGACCAGATTGTTTCTCCCAATTTCATACTTTTAATAGCAGTAACCATTTCTTGGAAAAAAAGAAAACTATCTTGATTGTGTCATAAATATGGGGGGACCATATGCAGAAGCTGATCAGATTCTTTCATATTAGCATTATTTTGCTATCTTCCTCTAGCCTTAGCAGCATGGTGGCTCAACGTTTAAGATATTGGGCTTGTTGGCTAGAAAGCTGGCTACCCAGGTCTGAGACCCAGGCACCACATGGCAGAGTGGGTGTCTGTCCTCACCTCAGCTCCTGCCAACCTAGCAGTTTGAAAACATGGAAATGCGAGTAGGTAAATAGGTACCACTTTGGTGGGAAGGCAACAGTACCCTGTGATGTCATGCTGGCCACATGACCATGGAAATATTTTTGGACAGTTCTGGCTCAATGCCCGTGAAATGAAAAGGAGTACCAGCCCCTATAGTCAGCAACAGTTAGTGGAATAAAATCCACAGGGACTCCTTGATCTTTACACTAGCCTTAGAGAGTAGGATAGCAAAATTACCTTGGTAAATTCAGAACAGGTTCCCCAACAGGACCTTCTGATAGAGCCGAGGTGGCGCAGTGGTTAAATGCAGCACTGCAGGCTACTTCAGCTGACTGCAGTTCTGCAGTTCGGCTGTTCAAATCTCACCGGCTCAAGGTTGACTCAGCCTTCCATCCTTCCGAGGTAGGTAAAATGAGGACCGGGAATGTTGGGGGCAATATGCTGACTCTGTAAACTGCTTAGAGAGGGCTGAAAGCCCTATAAAGCGGTATATAAGTCTAACTGCTATTGCTATTGCTATTGCTATTACTTCCTTTCCCTTTGTCTTCCTTCTTCTAATTCTGGGACTCTCCTCGACCAACCCTCTGCCATGGCAGAAAAGCATGGTGGGGCAAAAAAATGGAAGCAGCTGTTTTGCACCTCTGGATGAGTAGGCTGCCTTAATATATTACCCAGATAGTCCTTGGCTTACAACCATCCATTTAGTGACTGTTTGAAGTTACAACAGCACTGAAAAGAGTGGCTTATGAGTAGTGGTGGGATTCAAAAGTTTTTTTTTACTACTGGCTCTGTAGGGCATGGCTTGGTGGGCATGGCAGTGGAAGGATACTGTAAAATCACCATTCCATCCCCACTCCAGGGGAAGGTTACTGCAAAATCCACATTTCCTCCCAATCAGCTGGGACTCGGGAGGTACAGAATAGTTGGGGGGCAGGGCCAGCCAGAGGTGGTATTTACCGGTTCTCCAAATTACTCAAAATTTCCACTATAGTTTCTCCAGAACCTGCTGAAGACCACCTCTGCTTATGTCCAGTTTTCACACTAATGACCAGTGAAGCATCCCCATAATCACATGATCAAAAGTTGGGCACTTGGCAACTGGCATGTATTTATGACAGTTGCGCTTTCCCAGGATCATCTGATCGCTATTTGTAATCTTCCCAGCTGGCTTCCAACAAGCAAAGTCAATGAGGAAAGCCACATTCACTTAGGAAAAAGGAAATATAAAGTAATCCATGAGGCAGATGTGCTGTCCCATGGATTATATTTTTGTGTGTATCTCTAGTTGATTGCGCGCAACCCAAGGCATGATTGTTCCCTGGGCATCTTGCTCTATACCCTTACAAGTCTTGCCCTTTGCTCATGTTCCTACAAGACACGTAACACAAGGGTGCGATTGCCATTATCCTGCTTATTTTGACAGTTGTGTCTGGAATGCAAACATTGCCTTGACAGATGCTAATAGAGTCAATCAGCCAGACATATCTTCTTCCCAACCTTAATGCTGTGGGCAATCAAAGAAACACTGAACATCTGGTTCTTCTCTCCTGATTGCCTCAGTTGCTGATTTAGTGCAAGCAAACAGGCAACAATTAGTCGGTACGGCTTGTGTCAAAAGACCCATCATGTTAACTCAAATTAAGTCAGGATAAATTGAATTCAATTGGCACCCATGCATTCCGGTATGCAGTGGTTTTAAACGGAGCGCCTGCTGCATTTAAAAATCTTTTCAGTTCAGGGTAACGGGGAGCAAGCTCATTTCTCAAACCTTTAACTCTGTGAATTGCTGATTTGGGTGACAAATCTATTCCATACAGAGTTCGCTTTGAATGGAGGCAGGCATCCCTTCGGCCCTTGTTTCTATTCTGAGGACATTCAAGGAAATGCATTCCTACAATTTCCCTAAGTAGATATATATTTTCCCTTCTAAAATTTAATTGAAGCACTTGTTTTGAGTGCGGAAATATCACTGGGAGAATAACATTTAATAGCATGTCTTTTCAAATTTAACATGCCATGTTCACAACTGATTACTTTCAATATTTAACCAATTCTAAAGAATGATATAAAAATAAGCATTTTTTAAATAAAGCCTCTCGCTTCAGCAAAATGATAAGAAAATGTCATCTAATGGTGGCATTTCTCTTGTAAAATGTCCCAGCCTACCTAAGACTTTCAAGAACGTCATTTATAATAACATTGTAAGATTCCATCCTGGGCAAAATTCCACACATCCATTCATTAAACAGATAAACACAAGAGGTAGGTTTTTCATTGCAGATAAGTATGAATAGGTGGTGAGGAAGAAAGATGTCTTGGGAGGGTGGAAGGGCTCAACAGAGTCGAGATGATAATTGTGAGCATATAAGCAAAGCCCTGCCTTATTTTAAAACATGTATGTGAGAGGTTAGAAAAACATAAAAGAGAAGTAGGGACTTGGAATGTGAAGTTCTATTCACCACAGTGGTGGGTTTCGAAATTTTTTAGAACCTCTTCTGTAGCAATAGCAATAGCAATAGCAGTAGACTTATATACCGCTTCATAGGCCTTTCAGGCCTCTCTAAGCGGTTTACAGAGAGTCAGCATATTGCCCCCAACAATCTGGGTCCTCATTTTACCCACCTCGGAAGGATGGAAGGCTGAGTCAACCCTGAGCCGGTGAGATTTGAACCGCTGACCTGCTGATCTAGCAGTAGCCTGCAGTGCTGCATTTAACCACTGCGCCACCTTGGCTCTGTAGGTGTGGCCTGCTTTGTGGGAGTGGCTTGCTGGCCATGTTACTGAGTGGGAGTGGCTTCCCAGCCATGTGACTGAGTGGGAGTGGCTTGGCAGTCATGTGACTGGGTGGGCATGGCCAACTTGTAAAATGTGGTGAAACTCACTTAACAACGCTCTTGCTTAGCAACCAAAATGTTGGCTCAGAAACTCTGGCATTTGAAGCACGCAAGTCTTAAAGCTGTCAAGTTACAAGTCCCTTGCACCCATAACCCTTTAGAAAAAAAAACCCAGGGGTGTTCAAACTTGACAGCTTTAAGACCTGTGGACTTCAACTCCCAGAATTCCTCCTCCAGTCATGTTGGCTCAGGAACTCTGGCATTGAAGCGTGCAAGTCTTAAAGCTTTCAAGTTATAAGACCCTTGCACCCCTCACCCTTTAGAAAAAAAACCCAGGGGTGTTCAAACTTGACAGCTTTAAGACTTGTGGACTTCAACTCCCAGAATCCCTCCTCTTGCTCTTCATCTTGATGATGTGCGGACGGGCCAGGAGGTAGGGAGCTGGAACCGGTTCTAAACAGCACTGTAGATTTCTATAGAAGAGGTAAGAACTGGCAGGAACCCACCCCTGGTGTGCCCACAGAGAGGGCTCTGTGTGTCACCTCTGGTAAGCGTGGCATAGATTCACCATCACAGCTCTAGTCTAACACAATTAGGACTGGGCTCTTTGGAGGACCTTGGAAGCCTACATTGCTTAACATCTTGGACAAAGCAATCCTTTGAGGGAACTTGCTTGGTTTGTCATACCCTGAATAATAGTTTTCTACCAACTGGTTGCAAAGACCAGTCGATCAAGGCACAGTATGGTTTCTCAATACCAGTTTTAGTTACTTTAAGCCTTGATAAAAGTACAGAAGAACTCCAAGCAAGGGCCTAGGGTTCAGATACTCAGTTGGGTAGGGACAAACTCTCCTTCTCTCTTATACGGTTTATGGTTTACGGTTTATTAGGATTTGTATGCCGCCCACTCTCAAGAGACTCAGGGCGGCTTACAGATAAAAACAGGGAGGGGGAACATATAAAAATTAAAAGAACAGACATTAAAATTACACAACATTCATATAACTTAGGATGGGGCTGGATAAATCAACAGCCCCGGGCCTGCCGGAACAGCCAGGTTTTAATCGCTTTGCGGAAGGCCGGAAGAGTAGTAAGGGTCTGGATCTCCACAGGGAGATCATTCCATAGGGCCGGAGTAGCTACAGAGAAGGCCCTCCCCCGGGGAGTCACCAACCGACATTGACCGGCAAATGGAATCCGGAGGAGGCAATCTTTGTAAGACTGCCTGTCATTCTCAGCTCTCCTTAGCTATTTTTTTTTAAAAGCTCAAGCACATTCCACACAAGAGGTCTTTCCCTCTGCCCAGATTGATTCACTAACCATCAGGGTGAGAATTGGAACATATTTCAACCTCCCATGTGAGAATTGCATTTCAATTCATAGCTCATACTCTATTAAAACATCCACTCGGTACACTCGCTGTGCAAATGGTGATTAAAACACAGAGCCCCTGTTATTACAAACTGTAATTTCCCTCTTGGAAAGGAGATTACTGGGGGTTTTTTTTAGTGACAAATTTTGAAACGTTTCAAGGGTAGTGGATTTTTTTAAACATTGCTTTAGCCTAGATCACTTCCCCAACATGGTCAATGTTGATCCCAAGGGTTGAAGGGACTAACCAAGGAGCCGTGGTTGTTACTATTTATGATACAATTATTCAAAGTTTGTTTGCATAGTATTTTACCCTTTGGTGATTCCTCCTATTATTTATAGACATATATTGTTGCAAAAGTTTAATCCATCATAGTTACTTCCACTTTTTTCCTCCTTTTGTTTACCTGCAAATGTCCAGGCTGTTACGTTTTTCTATATTTTAATGGTTTTAGCTACATATATATTCTGATGTTAATCTGTCCAGAGTCTTTTGGAGAGAAGAAAGAAAGAAGAAATGAGAACTAGGAGGATGAGGAGGAAAGCATGGCCCTATAGAGCAGACAAGGCCATGTCAAATGAGGAAGGGGACAAGGTATTTTCCTGATCCAAAACATTTCCTGGGCAGGTGAATCTAGATTTTCAGTTTTGTCTTTTGCAAACTCTTTATTAAGATTGGACAACCTTTAGTAAGGAGTCCCACTATATGACTATGTATTTCATGCCTCAAAAGAACAAGGAACCATGCTACTTCAACAATAGTTGTCAAAGGACATGAGTGGATGAGGGGAAAATCAAAATGTCAGGAAACACATATAATCTGGGAGTCACTGATTACATACTCGTGATTTAATGGTTAGTGGAAGAATAATAGAATAACAGAATTGGAAGGGGACCTTAGAGGTCTTCTACTCCAACCCTCTGCTCAGGCAGGCAACCCTATACCATTTCAAAGAAATGGTGGTCCAATCTCCTCTTAAAAACCTCCAGTATTGGACCACCCACAATTTCTGGGGGCATTGATTAATTGTTCTGTCAGGAAATTTCTCTTTAGTTCTAGGTTGGTTCTCTCCTTGGTTAGTTTCCATCCATTGCTTTTTGTCTTGCCTGCAGGTGCTTTAGAGAATAGGTTGTGTTGTGGCCCAGCAGGAGCCATTGGAGCTGCCACCAGACTCCAACAGCGAGGGGACCTCTGAGTCGGCTCTGGAGGATGTGGAGGACCCTGGACAGGGTTCCGACTCCGAGCAAGGTGCAGAGAGACTGGTTGGCCACCAGGTGGCGCCTGAGCCTTGGACCAGTGGGGAGGAGACAAGGGAGAGTGATCCATAAGCCAGCAGTGAGTTGTTCCTAGATGCACACCATCGAAGAGCTACTAGGCGTCAGGAGGTGATTGTACTCAGCTGGTGGTCATTAGCTCCTCTCCAGACTATAAAAGCTACTTGTGCACAATGCCCTCTTTGCAGAAGTCAATGCAGGAATTGAATGTTGGAGAACAGTACTGTGAGCTTGGCAGGCTGGATTGCTGCCAAGCCTTATCTGTGTTTATTGCTGCCTGAGTTTGTCTGAGTGGCTGCCAAGGTCCTTATCTGTTTGTTTTGCTTGGATTTCAGCCCCCGAGGTCTTGGTGTTTTGCTAATTAAAGGACATTCCAGTTAAGTTTGTCTCGGCATTCATTACGGGACGGAGGAGGGGGTCAGAACAGGTTGACCCCCCTCTTCTTTGTGGCAGCCCCTAAAATGTTGGAAAAGTGCTAATATGTCATCCTTAGTCCTAGTTCCTTCAGAACCTTGGGGTGTAATCCATCTTGTCCTGATGATTTGAACTCTTCTAGAGTGGATATATATGTTCTTACCATTTTTTAAAACCTATTTTAACTTGTATTCCTAATCTTTTACTGTACTCTTTTTGATAGGTTGGTCTGTTTATTTTTTTCCTTTTGCATAAAGACAGATGCAAAAAAATATGAGTTAAACAGTTCTGTTTTCTCCCTGCTGCTCATCACCTTCTTACCATTTTTCCCCATTAATGGACCAATTGTTGCCTTGTTTTTTTTTCTTATTTTTTTACACGTCGAAAGATATTGTTGACGTTTGTTGCAGAAGCATAATGAGATTCAGACGAACCATCGGTGGAATATCTTCCGCACACCTTCATTTAATTCAGGAAGTTAAAATTTCATATACTGGTGACAATTTTATGTGGAGACTCCAGCTGAGACTGTTGGAAAATTATTGTGGGTAATTTCCACTTAAAGTGGGCACCCAACGCAGTCCCAATCAATCTTTCCATCCAGATCGGAGCAAGCACACATGCAGCTCAGCTAGCAAAAATTATAGCTTGATGTTTATTTATTAAATATCAGCATTTTTAAAAAAAAATGCAGACAAAACAATTAATTGGTAGAAAGGGACAAAAAACTGACAAAAGCAGGAGCCGAGAGAAACATAAATAGGCAAGACTTTACATTATATCTACATACAGAATTTCCTAGAGCCACCAGCAGTGATTGTGTAAAGTCCTCAACAGAATGCCTGCTGGTTATTCCAGCATGAAACTTTTTAATGTTATCTAACGGCAGCAGAATAGAGATGAAAAGCAGGACAACGGGTCATATTTCTTCTATTTCCTCTACCCAAAAATAACCTGGCATGCAGGTGAGAAGTTTCAATTTAAAAGACTTTAAAGTTTTGGCTTCTAGGATATATGAACTTCAAAAATGGCAATCATACATGCCTCTGAGAAAAGGGCTGGATAGCAATAGCACTTAGACCAGTGATGTGCAGTGAGGTTTATGGCTGGTGAGGCAGCAATTTTTTTAGACTTGTGGTCACATGGGCAGCAAGCCACTCCCACAAATGAAGCCACACCCACAGAGTAGGTTCAAACAATTTTTGAAACCCACCACTGTCCAACACCATAAATTTCAGACTGGGGATTATATAAAGCTTAGTTCAGAGTACAAGATCACACATAACAGTAGGTATTCTGGGTATGTGCCTAACAATATGTATTGTTTAATATTATGGCAACAGAAGGTGGTGTACTGTGACTCAGTAACAGCTAAGAGTAACAGTTAAGGTGTCCCCAACCTTAATCATTGATGATGGAGGACACTAGGAAACCAAGGTGGAATTACTAATGGTTGTTTACACTTGCATGTACAGATTTTAGTAAATTATAATTCTTTATTTTTCTCCTAATGACTATTGATTCTTTTTCTTCAGCACTTCATCAGTGCAATAAACATGGATAAATTATTCCATTGCTTAGGCACATTTCAAAGCATAATCATGCTAGCAATTTGGAGAGAGAGAGGGGGGGGGACTGCTTTTGGCTTGTTAGCAAATATTCCTTTCCAGAAAACTTTCTTATTATTGTTCAAATTGCCTAACAGGTCAAAACATAGTCAATGAAACTTTTCTTGGTAGGATGCCTAGCAAAGAGAGAAACCTCCAACCACTTTGGCTCTGTTTATCCTGGATAACATCTACTGCAGATGTATTCATTTATCCATTCATTCGTTTTTAAGCCATTCAATAATCACTCTTCTTGACAGTGTACAGATCCATTAAAATTCTAGAATACATACATACATACATTCCTACATACCTACATACATACATACATGTTCTGACCCCCCTCATTCCACACCAAAGCACACTCCGAGCCAGAGATAAATGACAGCATTTAATTAACAGACAGACAGGTCCTTGGCAGCAACACAGCACAGACAAACTCGGGCAGCAATAAACAGAGATAAGGCTTGGCAGCAATCCAGCCTGCCAATCTCATACAAAGTTCTCCAACATTCGATTCTGTGTTGACTTCTGCAAAGAGGGGCGTGTGCACAAGTAGCCTTTTTATAGTCTGGAGAGGAGCCTAATGACCACCAGCTGAGTGCAATCACCTCCTGTAATTGCGTAATTGTTCCTGACACCTAGTAGCTCTTCGGTGTCGGGCATCCAGGAACAACTCACTGCTGAGGTCAGGAACACACTCCCTTGTCTCCTCCCCACTGGTACAAGGCTCAGGTGCCTCCTGATGGCCAACCAGCCTCTCTGCACCCTACTCGGAGTCAGAACCCTGTCCAGGGTCCTCCACCTCCTCCAGAGCCGACTCAAAGGGCCCCTCAGAGTCTGGTGGCAGCTCCAACGGCTCCTGCTGGGCCACAACACATACATATATTTCTTTTTGTTTTCACTGACAAGAGTTAAAAATAACATCAGTGAAACCCTCAACAATATAAAGAGCAGCAGAGTGAGGTTGAATTTGATTCTTCCCTATTGATAACCACATGAACGGTTTTCGACTTTTCACAACTTTTCCTGCTGCAATTGTTAAGTGAATTACTGCAGTTGTTAAGTTAGTAACAGGGTTGTTAAGTGAATCTGGCTTCACCATTGACTTTTCTTGGCAGAAGGTTGCAAAAGGACCCCACAACACTTCACCCATCATAAATATGAGCCAGGTGGCAGGTGCCTGAATTTTGATCATTGTGACCCAGTGGTGGGATTCAATTTTTTTTTTTACTACCAGTTCTGTGGGCATAGCTTGGTGGGTGCGGCTTAGTTGGTGTGGCAGGGGAAGGATTGTGAGGGTTGGAAATCCAGCCCTGTGTTTGAAGGAGGTTGAATCATGGTTTTCCTTGTAGTATACTTTACAATTAAGAACAGTAAACCCGAGGTATATTCTAAAAAACATATTTTTATTATAAAATAA